>NC_133662.1:70142712-70445687 GCF_037893015.1 Macrotis lagotis
CGATAGATAGATAGATAGATAGATAGATAGATAGATAGATAGATAGATAGACAGACAGATATAGCTTTGGCTATAGCTATAGATAGATGATTAGATATAGATATAGATATAGACATAGACATAGACATAGATATAGATATAGATATAGATATAGATATAGATATAGATATAGATATAGATATAGATGTAGATGTAGATGTAGATGTAGATGTAGATGTAGATATAGATATATATATATAGATGATACATAATCACTACCTAAAGGCTGCAAATCTGGTAATGCCTACTTTGTACAGAACACTAAACTATATTGCTGTGCACTAAATTGAAAATTCAGGAACAAAATTTTTCTTAGGTACTTGTGAACCCTCATAATCCAATATTCAATAAATGCAATAATAGCCAACTTTTTGTGACTCAATTTGGGGGTTTCTTGGCAAAGATACTGAAGCAGCTTATTGTTTTTTTTCCCTTCAACTCATTTTACAGATGAGAAAATTGAGACAAACAGTGTTAAGTAACTTACCTAGGGTCACACAGCTAGTAAGTGTCTAAGGTCACATTGAAATCGGGTCTTCCTGACTCTGAATCTGGTTCTCTATCCACTAGGCCACCCAGTCACCCCAAATACAAAATACATTACTAGTATGATGTGCTTTTTTAAAAAAAAAACTTTATCTGATGTATTTTGGTTCTGTGTTATGTTTTTTAAACTTTAGATTTTAAAAATCCAATATACATTTGAAAGCTTAAACACACACACACGTATACACACACACACACACACACACACACACACACACAATACATCAATTAAAAATTCATTTTAAAAACACATTGCACTAAGATGAAAGAATATAAAAAATAGCTCCCCTACTGATAGTGGGACCTGGAAGAAGAACTGCTGGCAATTATTTTGAGCACCTGGAAACATTTCTGACTCCCTGCCCCCAGACCAATAATTTTATAATTCAAGCCATCAGATTACAAAGCCCTAGGTAGTGCTATGAGAAAGAAGGATCTGGGAAAGAGGATCCATGCTTGAATCCACCATAGCTACTGTGACACAGAGTTGGGAGGTGGTTGGAGATTTCTCCAAATTCTCTCTCCATAGAGGTTAGAGAAAATACAACTCTAGTAGGAAAAAAGATAGATTTGGAACCAGAAAACCTGGGTTCAAATCCTGTTTCTGGATTTGAGGAAGGCAAAAGTGATAAAGCCAAAGCAAACAATATATCTTGCCCAGGGTCACATAGCTAGAAAGTTATTTGGGGCAGGATTTGAACTCAGTTTCCAGTGATCTGGGTTCCAATCTAGCTTCAGTTTCCTAGTATAACCCTGGAGAAGTTATTGAATCTCTGGGCTTCGTTTTCCATGGTTTTTTTTTTTTTAAATGAGGGGCTTGGACTAGATAGCCTCTGATTTCATTCCAGCTCTAAACTAGGATTCCATGACCCAATGATACCTACTCATGGAGCTTATATTCTTTTTAGGGTATGTTTGTAGCCTAGAGGATGTCTCTAAGAAGGAGATTTTGATAAAGAAAACAGGAGAGTGGGTCCTTTGGGATGAGGGTATCATTCTGTGTTAAAAAAAGATATGGAGATTAAAAGTTTTGCAAATATCAATAGTTGTGAGGCTGATGATAAAGTAGAGGATGATGATGATGATAATGGTGGGGGGAAAGGAAGGAAGGTTTTGAATGGAGGTAAGAAAGCATGGAAAAAAGAGATAAATTTAGGTGAAGTTCTGCATATATATATGCATATATATGTATATATATATATATATATATATATATATATATATATATATAAGAATTTTTATAAAAATCTCCTGGATAACCTGATACCAGAAAGAACATTTTGTAGATCAGAGATATTAAAGACCCTATGAAAATCTTTGCCAGTAAAGACAGAAGAAAGGCCTTTAGGGGCACAGTTGAAGAAAAAGACTGTCCATTTTTCCTCACTGCACACCCAAAAGTTAAGAAGGGTTTGTACTTTCCATGTGGAAAAAAAAATCACATCTGAATCAAAAAGCACATATGGATCTCTTTGAGGATCTTTTTTTTTTTAAATATACACTTCATGATATGTTGTAAACACTTCTGTGTAATATATAAAGAATGTGTCCAAATGTAACTCTCAAATCTGGCATAAATAAAACTTCAGTATTGTTTATAATATACTCAATTTTATTTGAATTAAAACCTTTATTTTTAAGTTTCATTGAAAATAATAATTTTCAATTATCTATAATTATTTTTCAGTGTATACCAATACATACATTTTTTTTTTCAAAAGGGTCTTATTTTAGAAATGTGACACATATTTTGGAGAGTGGACCAATAGTAACTCAATGGATTATATTCTCAAATGAAACTTTTCAGTACAGTAGATAACTGGAATTGTTTCATCAATTCCTGGCATTGTTTTAATCTAACACTGTTGAGTACACAATTATCTAGTGAATCATTTCTTTAAATTTTTTTTTGTCATTTTTATCTTTGTTTTTACATCAGCTTCATTACCAAATATATTGCTTCCCTTATCCTACCTACTGAGATATCTAGCTCTTGTGAAATATGGACCTAGCCCATGTAGCTCCATTCTTAGAGTATTAAATAGCACTCATTTTACCCTTTGCAAGACATGTGCAAGAAAGAAGTTAGGAAACCTGGGTCTGAAAAGGCAAGACAAGATATAATGCAAGTCCTCTCCTTCCTAGTTTGGAAAATCTGCAGTTGCTCATCAAGTAATGAAAAGACAGTCTATTGATTGACTGCTGACCTGAAACTGGGTTACATTTGAAAGGTAATAGTATACAAAATGAGTCTCTTGTTCTTTCTTCTGGCTTTGTTCAAGTGAGGAGGTAAAGACTACTATTGTAAGCCCTTGGGAAGATGGCTCATATGAGGACATAAAAATCCGAGGCATCCTTCCCCACCTGAGGATTGCATTAGTCCTTGCCTCCTTCACACAGGGTTGCCAGTTAATGTTGGTTCATCACCCTGTGGTTAGAAGATAGATACCAGTTACAGAATGACTGTACATGCTCAAAATCAGAAAGCAGAACCCTTCTATTATGCATCATCATCCTCTTTGAAAGCAGCAGTCACCCCCCCCAGCTTCTTTCATATGAGCTTTCAATAGGCAGAGTAAATATACTTCACATGCTCAATAAATAGAGATCAATTGTTTAGACTCCCAATACATTTATAACAAAAAATTAAAAATGAAGGGAAAATATAGCAAACAAAATATGTAATATTCCATACCCATAATATACCCCCTCTGGAAGAAAGGAAGGGAGGTACATTTTTTCAACTCTTTTCTAGGGCTAAACCTGTTGGTCAATATAGTTCCATAGTGTTTAATTTCTTTCAATTGTTTTAATCATTGTAGTTTTTGTTTTTCTTATTCAGTTTACTTCATTCTTCATGGTTTATAGTCTTTCTGTGTTTCTCTGAAATCCTTATCTTTATCATTTTTTCCAGTGGTACGTTAATTTATCACAACTTACTTGACCATCTCTCAGTTGAAAGGAAACTACCTTGCTTCCTGTTCTTGAATATGAACAAACTGGTTATTTATCTTTCATATTGATTGGCACTTATTTAAACTGCACATAAAATGGATTAGAGTGAGGGCGTGCTGTGCTGAATCACCAACCTCATTTTTTCCTCCAGAGCCATCCAGGTCCAGTGGTCTGATAGGAATCAGGATGAAAGGTGATGGCTCTAAATGCAAAACAGTCAAGGTTAAGTGACTTGCCCAAGGTCACACAACTAGTAAGTATCAAGTTTCTGAGGCCAGATATAAACTCAGACATTCTTGATTCCAGGACTGGTGCTCTCTCCACTGCTCCACCTAGCTGTCCCAGAAAGTACATGGGCTAGGAATCAAGCCCTGGCCTCCTATGAAGAAGGGGAGACCTCTACCACTGAACCACTCATGTATATAGTCTCTTATTGGAATAAGCTCACTTCTCTTTGTAAAGTACACCTCTCATTAATTATTAACCAATTAGCATTGATTATCACTAATAGGAACTTTCCTCTTCCAAAGGGCATAAAAACCATGAATCTACTTCCTTTATTGTCTTTGTTCTAAGAGAGAGGCAGCCAAATGACATCCTTTTATTAAAATACTGGCATATTAATCAAATGATTAAATTATCCAGTAATTATTTTAAATGATACAGTTAACAAAAAGGACTGCTATGAATATCTTAGTGAACATGAGAACTTTACTTGTCTTTAACATCATTGGAGTAGATGCTTAGAGTAGGATCCCCAGATCCCCATTGTTGTTGTTGTTGTTGTGTTGTCATTCCTTCATTCTCAAAGAAGTTCATGACATCAGGTAGGTGATGTCATGACATACAAGTGCTGCCAGAAGTAACCAGCTTCATTTTTTCCTCTGGAGACCTCTGGGTCTCCAGACTACTGGGGATGGCCCTGGATAGAGTGGCAGACCTTGGCTTTTTAAATCTAGGTCTTTTCCAGTTCACAGTTTGACTGAGGCAATATCCTTTCAGCCATTAAGGTTAGTCATTAAGATTAAAAAGCAAAGATACCAAGAAAGAGCACTTACCAAAAAAGGAGAAGGAAATTGTTAGGAGGATAAGACCCTCAGTGAATCTCAGTGATTAAGGCAGGTGAGAAAGAAAAGAAGCTAGAAGCCTCTTTTTGCGTAGTCCAAAAAAAAATCAATCTGGGAGGGGAAGACCCTCAAGATTTCTGGCCAAAACAGTAGCCAAGTGGGTTTAGTCTATGGGGGGGGGGAAGGGAGAGAGAGAGAGAGAGAGAGAGAGAGAGAGAGAGAGAGAGAGAGAGAGAGGAGGAAAGAATGAAAAAAAAGAAGGAAGACTTCACTTTCTTTGTTCCTTGCCCTTTTTCTTTCTCACCTGCCTTAATCACCAAGATATCCCAAGGGCCTTATGTTCCCAACAATTTTTTTTCCTGCCTTTTTGAAAAGTGGTCATTTTTTATCTCTTCTTCTCATCTCTGTGGTTTAATCTTAATTGAAATGCATCATTTTTCTAAAGTGACTAGATCTTAGTGTGTAAGACTTTATCTCTTCTATAGTAGAAGAGTACCTTAAAAAGGCAACAATGAAATCGTAATTTAAAGTAATAATACCCAGTTTCCTGATTACAATCTAGTTCAAATGTCAATTCTCTCAGAACGATAGCACTTTGAGAACATAAAATTGCCTTTCTTGTTAACAAAATTAACTCCCTGGTTCAGAACCAAAACTGCTTTAAGAATCATATGAGGTGAAGGGTCCCTAGCATGGGACTGCAGATGGGAGGGAGACCCTTTGTAAAGTTTTGTGAAGGAAAACTGATTGAGATTGTGTTGAACACAAGACCAAACTTTTCCTGATTGTCATAGAAATAAATGTCCTTTTGCCTGTCTACAGGAAGTCTCCTTAGGGGTCTTCAGTACTAGAGATAGTGCTTATGTGGCACTAATATGGTAGTATTGGTTTTATCTATTGCTTAGTTTACACACAGTGGGTACTTTATTGACAATAGTAATGCTTAAGACTGCCCAAGAGATTTTGGTTTGTTTAGGTTTCCGAGCAAAGAAGAGGCAACTTCTTGGTTTACATAAATGATCCATGTTTCCTAAATTCCATATATAGTATGTTCTTTCTTCAGCAGGAAATATTAACTTTGGTGTAACTGTCTTTATTTTTTTTCTTACTTCCAATTTTCAAGGCTCACATTTCCCTCAGCGTAATCCAATTTTATGCAGGCAAGAGATATGAACATAATAAATAGAAATCAGCATTATCCAAAGTATGCTTTCTTTTCCATTTGATTTTATACTATTTGGACTTATCCCAATTTCAAATAGAATGATCTGGCTGGTGAAAAAAATGTTTTATACATTGCATGCTAATTAAGGTTCAGGAAGTGTGAGTATTCCTAGCAGATGTGTAAACATAGACATATTATTTGGATATTTAAACTCTTATGACATGAGATGAGAGACAGAGTATTTTTTAGTTATTAAATCAATGTAGTAGAATATCAAGTTACCATTTATTTTGCCTGAGTTTGATGCATATTGCCCAAATTTCAATTTTTTTAGTTTTCTTAAGTGACCAACAGTTTTGCTAGTGAGTGGTAGGCATTAATAATTACAATCAATCAAGTAATTTTCCTCTTCTTTTAAAGTTGAAGGATTTTTGTTATCATTGTTTTTTCCAAGTAGACTTAAAAAATTCTTATAATATGACTTGACATTTTTAATGTAAAAAAAAAAACCCTCAGCTTTGTCTAGTTAGCTTAAAAAGAAATTGCCATCTTAGGGGCAGCTAGGTGGCACAGTGGATAGAGCACTGACCCTGGAGTCAGGAGGACCTGAGTTCAAATCTGACCTCAGACATTTAATATTTACTTAGCTGTGTGACCTTTAGAAGTCGCTTAACCCTATTGCCTTGTCCCCAAAAAAAACCAAACCAAAAAACAAATGGATATCTTTTGTTTTTACGTAATCTGTATTTCCTAATGTACTACACATCCTGTCTCCCCTTCCCAGAGAACCATCACTCATAAAAATAAAAATAAGAAATTATTCAATAAACATTTATTAACTATCAGCCATTGTTAGGTGTTATGAATATGAAGACAATAATGAAATATTCCTGCCTTCAAGGAGCTATTATTCTATCAAGGAAAGGACTTTAAATCACTTTCCTCAAATAAATCTATACCTTTTTATAGTTGGGTTAATCAATGTGGAAAAGGAACATCAATCTGTTATATATTTGCCTTTTTTCCCATAAGAAAGCTAATATACTGGGGTTCTGCCCATTGAGCAGAACCCATCAACTTGCTTGACAGTTGGAACTTCTTCATGTGGAAGAAGCTAGAGATCATGCTTCTGGGAGAATTGTGATGTTGTATAAGAGAAGTTCTTGGAAAGACTCCAGAGAATACGTAGCTATTCTGCAACTAGTTCTAGCTGATTAACCATGGTGAAGGAGAAGGACTCTTTGATTAAGGCACTCAAAGAGGCTTTTCAGCAACAGCCACCTCCTTTTTTTACCTCAATCACTCTTTAGGGGGATTTTGGCCATTCCTTCACAATGTAAGTCCAGAAGTTCACTCTTTGTCCCTCAGGGCAACAATGCTGAACTGATTGCAAAATCTTTCGTGGAATACCAGAATGCCAAGAAAGGTAATGAAGTCTCCACTCCTGTCCAGAATGGAAAAGAGTGAACAAAAATGTCTCAGGGATCATATTGCTTCAGAGCAAAGAAGGTTTCTATATAATAGTATATTTGCTCACTGGATGATGTGAGCAAAAAGAATTGCCAAGTATGCTCAGGCTCAAGAAAGCAAAGAAGAGATGACTGATCCTACAATTGTTTTTGAGAATACCAACAGTTATGACTACATTGTCAATAGAAAAAGGCCCCTATAAACCACAAAGTAAGACAACAAGACCCAATTATATAATATCCACACATGTTCCACATTCTCTCTAAGGCACATTTACCTTACAAGTCCTCTTAGAATCCAACTCCCTAGCACACTTCTTTTGGAGAGGTTGTAACAATTGAGCAAGTTAATGGGATCTATCCATCATACTCAAAGTTCTCAGTCTTTTATTAGCATATGTGTGATCATGGAATCACTCCATCATATAGAGATTGGCCTAGAAATATCTTAGAAATGTTATAACTTCCCAAGGTCTAAACAATGTCTTGTGTATAAGATCAGTAAAAGTTATTGATTTACAAACACTCAACAGTATGTGTAAGTTTTATTGCAATATTATAAATAGTTCCTCTCTCTTGACCTCATAAATTTCTTCTCCAGCCTCTCTTTTTAGCGCAATTTCACTCAAAAGCTTCTCTGGGAATCTACAGTCTGGATGGCTTACATTTATTGAGCATCATAAACCTTGATATTGTTAGGTTATGAACACCTCCAAACATATCAGATATATGGTGTATTTTTTGCTTAGCATGAGTATTGTGAAGACTGCAAGGGAGAAATTCCTGATTAACATGAAACATGTTTGTGATATAGTAGAAGTTTAAATCAGAGAGATGTAAGCCAAGAAAACAAGAGCAAGGGATAACTGATGAGCAGTCTTCATGTTATATCTGTAGCCACACAGTTCTGAAACACTTAGACCAGGGTTTATTAACTTAGTGTCATGGACCCTTTCCCTCTCTGGTGAAGTCTATGGACCCCTTATCAGAATAATTTTTCTAAGTGCATAGAATAAAAAAAGTAGATAAAGGAAACAAATTATATTGAAATAGAGATATTAATTTCCCCCACTCAAGTTTGCAGACTCCCTGAAATCTATCCACTGATCTCTTACAGGGTCTATAGACTCCAGGTTAGTTTTGATCTAGAGGAAGGTTCTAAGCACGTTAGGTGGACTTCCTGTTCTGGATCTCTGGGAGGACATTTGTAAGAGTCATACATGGGAAGGGAAAGCATGAGGGGATTGAGATCTTCTTGACTAGAAAGAATACATATCCACATCAGTGGTATAAGAAATCTCTTGAATTATTCAAGGAAGAAAACTAACACTGGAAGTTTTCAGATCTAGTAGATTTTATTCTTATGGAATCTGATTCTTCATAAAAATCCTTATCTATTTCCTCTTTGTGGCATAGAGGTAACCCTAGTTTCTTGAGGGTTATGCTAAAGGAATAAAAAATAGCTAAAGGGTCTACACAATTGGAAAGTTTTCACATATGAACCTGACAACAAACTTTGTCTATTGTCCATATCTGACCTAACTAGCAGACTGGACATTTGGTAATGAGAGTCATTGAAAAACCTTTCTAAACTTGCCTCCACTTTCCCTCATTTCATTCATTCCTCAACCCTTTTCAATCTTACTTCTGACCTCATCATTGAGGTCAAAGATATTAATAATTCTTTAATTGCCCAAACTGATAGAATTTTTTTCAGTCTACATCATTTTTTTTTTTTTTTTAAGTTTTTTGCAAGTGGCTTGCCCAAGGCCACACAGCTAGGTAGTTAGTAAGTGTCTGAGGTTGGATTTGAACTCAGGTACTTCTGACTCCAGGGTCGGTACTCTATCCACTATACCAACTAGTCGCCCCAGTCTACATCATTCTTGAACTATTTCTTTTCACACTGCTGACCACCCACTCATCCTGGATATTCTCTCTTTTTTTAAAATACTATTCTTTCCTCAATCTCCTTCTCTCTGTATGACCATTCCTCAAGGTCATCTTTTTTTTTCTATATACTGTTTTTGTTATATTCACTAGCTACTATAAGTTTAACTATCATTGCTATGCAGATAATTCATAGATGTGCCTATCAGAAATCTTGACCCTGAGCTTCAGTCCCATGTCACCACTTAACTAGGGGACATTTCAAACTAGATGTCCCAGAAACATTTCAGATTCAACACATCATAACTGAATTCTTAATTTTGCTCCCCAAACCCTCCCCTTTCCCCAACTTCCTTCTGTCAAAGTCCCTTTGAATTCTCTCAGCTTTCTAGTCAGCTTCATAGCCTCAACATTATTCTCTATTCTTCACTTTCACTCACCCCACATGCCCAATCACTTGCCAGTTCTTTACACTCCTACCTCACAAAATTTCTAGCATTTGACCCTTTCCTTTTTTCCATTCACATAGTTACTATCTTAGTTCATTTTCACAATGAACCCAACAACAGACTTTGTGTATTGTCCATCTCTGGCCTAACTAAACAAAGACAGAGGCTCATCATTAGGTAGACTGGTTATTTAGTAATGAAAGACATTGAAACAGTTTTCTGCCCTTGCTGTGTCCATTCTATTATTTCACCTATCCTAGTCCAGGTTTTCATCACCTCCCATCTGTATTATTGCAGCAGTCTCCTAATTGATCTCTCCACTCAAGTTTCTTCCCACTACATGCAGCTACCAAAGTAATTTTCCTTAAACACAGATCTGACCATGTCATTCCCCCTATTCAATAGACCCCAATGGTTTCCTATTGACTCTAGAATCAAATATAAACTCCTTTTATTAGCTGTCCACTGAGATGAGGGAAGTGTATTTCAAGAATTGCCCTCATGAGTCACATTGGTACACTTTTAATCCAATATCTTTTCTTTGTTATAAAGTCTATTTGCTTGAACTATCTCATTAGTGAAAAGGAACAGTTCATAATAAATTTCTTTTTCAATTGAATTGATTCTTACCCTTCTCCTATTCAGGAGAGACAGCAGGGGAGAGTAGAAGCTTGTCCATGGTTGTAACTCATCTAGTATAATCAAGTTGGGCAAATTTTCTGAGAGACCCAGGAGAAAACTGCCTACTATATAGCCCCAACATTAGCAGCAATTGTAATGAGTATGCTTTCCAGATATAAGAAAACATTCTATGCCTTGGGAAAAACTTATCACCATATTTTGCATCCAATTCTCACCAACAAAAAAAATTAATTGCTAAAAATGATGACATCATTTGAGGGGATTAACTATGCCCTCATAGAATTTGTGTAGAGAAAGAGAGAATGGGGCAGTTTGGCATTATTTTCAATCTGGAGAGTGTAGATTTCAAAAGGTTTAGAGCAAGACCAGGTGGAATCTAAATTACTAAATTCTATATAGACTAAAATTCTACAAGGGAAGTCAGATGAAGAAAGATGAAAACCTCTCAGGGGTTAAATGCTGCAAAGGGAAATAATTTAGGTGAGGGAGAAAGAATGAAATTTATCTGAAAAGCCCACTATGACTTCACAGAGACCTCACAAATCAACTTTGATTTAAAAAAAAAAGAATAAGTTAGGTATTGGAGATGGGAACCCAGGGAGTTGAATATTAAAATGGAAGATTCTATAAGGAGTCTGGAATACTTCACTTTGATTTCAGGAACAATTCTAGAAGCCATTATCAAAGTAATGGCCGATGAGCATGTAGAAAATAAACAGGATGTTCATAAAGAAACAGCATGATTTCATCAACAAAAAAATCATGCCAGACAGATCTTATATTTTTTGTTTTGAATAGATTACTAAATTGTCAGATGAGTTGATTTACATTTTAACAAAATCTTTGACAATATATTTCATGCTATTCTGATAGTATATTTCATACTATTCTTATAGAAAAGATGACATGATATGGGTAAATGATAATATTAAAGGAATTCAAAACTGGTTAAATGGGTTGACCCAAAAAGCAATCAGTAATGATTCTGTGTCAATTTGACAGGAACTCTCCATTTGCATATTCTAGAGATCTGTGTTTGGAACCATACTCTTTAACATTTTTAATCAATGATTTAGACAAAGACATAGGCAGTCTGTATTACAGATTTATAAATGACACATAACTGAAAAGAAAAGCTAACACCCTAGGTGAGCAAGGCAGGATCCAAAAATATTTTTTTTGACTTAAACATTAGATTGAATTAAATGATGATGATGATGATGATGATGATGATGATGATAATAAATGTCCTGTGGCATCCATAAATGAAAATAGTACTCTAGATATGTTCTAATTATGGCAGAGTACAACAGGACTATTATTTCCTTTTTCTTAGAAGCTATGCTTTTCTTCATTTAATCCAAGAATGCATTTGAGTCCTTCGCTGCTGTTTTATACTGTTTACTCAGAAGTGTTTGCTGTCCAGTAAAACCTTAGATTTCTTTCAGAGAAACTTCTTCCTAATCATTTCTTTTATAAAGTTGATTACTTAATTGTAAGATATAATTGTTATTCCTATTAAAATTCATAACCAGTGGGCTCTAGCAACATCTTGGAGACTTGTTCTATTTGACTAGAGAAGGTAGAAATAGAATAAACTGGTTGTAAAAGTTGTAGAGCAAATTTAAGCTTGAAAGCATTCCCGTAATGACAATCATCCTAAAGGGGGAAACTCTGAAATGAGACATAATGAGTCATTCCTTACTGAAAATTTTCAAGTAAAGGCTGAGTGACCATATATTGAATGTGTTGTGGATAACATTCTTTATTAGGTGTACACTCGACTAGATAGTTGTTAAAGTCCCTTCCATTGCTGAAATCCTGTGATTCTGGGATTGAGTGAATTTCCAAATGTTAATTCAGTCAGATCTAAATAGGATCCATCTTGTGGCAAGTATGCATCCAAAGGGATTGAGGGGGAATTTTTAAAAGGGAATACCATGGGGTGGCTAGGTGGTGTAGTGGATAAAGCACCGGCCCTGGAGTCAGGAGTACCTGGGTTCAAATCCACTCTCAGACTTAATAATTGCCTAGCTGTGTGGCCTTGAGCAAGCCACTTAACACCATTTGCCTTGCAAAAACCTAAAAAAAAAGCAAATACCACACTCATGCTGGAATTGGGGATTTTTAATTCTTCTCTACTCTTCAGCCACAATTGCCTACCACTGAGGGTGTAAGAGTAGTAAGCAAGAGTTTGTCTACAGATGTAACTTATTTAGTAGAGCTGAGCCAGGAAAATTATTTGAAAGTCTTAGGAGTAAATTGGCTACTATGTACCAACTTTAATGGTAGCTTTTAATAACTGCCATTGGGAAATAAAAATCTATGCCTTAGAAGAAAGTTTATAATTTATTTTTTACAGAATTCTGTGGGGGATAAAGACATTAGTCATGCATGATGCCTTTTAAATTGCTGCTTGGCATCAATTGATTTTAGTGATTCATTGCTGTATTATTAGTCATACCAATGCTAAAAATAGTTTTTTTTTACTAGCATCCTTACCCAAGGGACTCCTTCCCTATTGCCTTCAAACATGCTCATCCTTCTCCTATCCTCAAAAAAACCCTTCACTTGATTCTTCCATTTATATCTCTTTTGGTCTTTGTAGCTAAACTCCTTGAAAATGCTGCTCTACAGTAGGCACTTCCACTTTTTCTCCTCTGTTTTTCTTCTTAACTCTGTATAATACAACTTAGAACTTCATTACTTCACTGACACTGCTCTTTCCAAAGTTATTAATGATGTCTTAATTGTGAAGTCCAATGGTCTTTACTCAGTCTTGATTCTCCTTAGTTTCTTTGGATCTTTTGACACTGCTGACTTTCCTCCTTGATGCTCTCTTCTCTATAAGTTTTTGAGAAACCACTCTCTCGGTTCTTCACCTATCTATCAGACTTTTCCTTTTCAATCTCCTCTGCTGGATATTCACTTAAGTTCATGCCCTGTAATAATAGGTATCCCATATAGGACTCTATTATTCTGGACCGTTTTCTTTTCTCCCACTATACTACTTAGTGATCTCATCAGTTCCCATGGATATAACTACTATCTTTGTGCTGATGATTCTTAAATAGACTTATCCTCCCTTGACCTCTCTTCTGTTTTTCAGTGTCATATTTCCATCTACCTTTCAGACATCTCAAATATATCCAGTAGAATTTTGAATTCAGTATATTCCAAATTGAATTCATTATCTTTTCCCCTAAGTCTTCCTCCCACTCTTAACTTCCCTATTACAACTATCCTTCCTGTTCCCCAGACTCATAACCTAGGTGTTAGTCTCAATTCCTCACTAACATTCCTATCCCATATCCTGTTTTTGCCAAAGTCAGTCAATTTCATCTTTACAATATTTCTTCCTTCTTCTCTCCTCTGACACTGCCACTACCCTTATCACTTTATTCTTGTAGTCTTGCAGTAGCATCATGGTGGATCTGCTTGCCTTAAGTCTCTCTCCATTACAAGGCATCCTCTATTCAGTCACCGAAGTGATTTTCTAAAGCACAGGTCTGGCCATGTCATTCTTATACTCAATAAACTTCAGTAGCTCCAGATCACCCCCCACCCCAGGATCAAGTACAAAATTTCTATTTGGCAATCAAATTCCTTCATAACTTCTGTTGCAACCCCATCTTTCTGTCTTCTCATGCCTTACTTTCTGCTGTTCTTTGTTCCAATGACACCAGTCTCCTTGCTGTTTCACTGAACAAGATACTCTCAGTTCTAGGCATTTTCTGTTTTTCTCAGATGCATGGAATTTTCTTTCTTCTCATCTCTTGCTTCTTGACTTTCTTAAAGTAATAACTAAAATTCCATTTTCTATAGGAAGCCTTTCCCAAACCCCTCTGCTGTCTTAATTATATCCTGTTTATTCTGTATATAGGTCATTTGTACATACTTGTTTGCTTGTTTCCTCCTTCATCAGATTGTGAGCTTCTTGAGAACAGGTACTCTCATTTCCCTCTTTTTAATGTGTAACACTTGGCATAGTGACACAGAAAGGATTTAATAAAAACTTATTTATTGACCAACCAGTGTCATTTCCTCCCTTGGCTTTGGCTTCCATCCCCTTATTCTCCAAAATCTTTCTACTGCTATGTTTTTTCCTGTCTCAATGCACTTGGTTGACTACTCACTAGAGTTCCCAAAGTCCTAGTATAATTCATGTATTTTTCTTGTATGTAAATTCTTTGGTTGAAGGAGAATAAGTACTCTTGTTAAAATTCATGTAGGGTGATATGTGATATTTTCTTTATCCTAATATTTTTCTTTTTCCTCAAATTTCATTTGAACTTTTGGTCAATGAGACGAAAGCTGATAAAGAATAAGTAAGTGAATTTTCAGTGAGGTGTAATGACAAAAATCACTTGTCCTCAATTGATAAGCCAAGGTAAGAGAAGGCAAAAATACAACTTTGCTAACTAAAAAACTATCAAGAAAAGTGTTTACATGATTTGAGGAGCAACCATTTTTCTTAAAACAAAACAAAGCCCTAAACTTATTTCACAAACCATACACTGAAGGTGGATAAAACATGAAATGTTTTGCATAGAACATAATATGATTCTAATTCACTATCCGAAAGTTAACAGATCTTTGCATCTCTGAAAATAATTGCTCTTCTTTCATCTTTCCTAGCTTATAATTCACTATTAGTGGATCTATTATCTCTTTGAAGTTATTATTCACTCATTACCCCATTGGCACTTTCTCATTCTTTTGATTCTTATTCATATTTTTCCACAGAGACTCCATAATGTATCTTCCCAATGTGTTGAAGGGCTTCCTTTAAGTGTTATTAGATTTTATAAGTATTACTGCAGTATTCTGTTATCTCTTGCTCTCACTTTCTATATTTACTGAATTATGTAACTTTATGCCACTTCTTGTCCATGGTGATTATTAGGGATAGGTTTCAGACTTCTAGTTCCTGCCATGAGCAAGAGGGGGCAAAGTTCACACTAATACTTTAATAATATATAAGTAGTATTCACATTACAATGACTTTAGGTGTATATAAAAATATACACTCATTCATCACCATCACTCATTCCGTATATCCATATCAACCAGTTACTGAGTCTTTATTCTATCTTCAAAGCATCTTTTGAAATCATCTGTTTCTCATAGCTACCCCAATTTGGACCCTCAAGATCTCTCACTTGGCCTATCAGAAGGCTAATTGGTCTTTCTGCTACAAGCTTCTCCCCTTTTTGAATCCTCCCTTACCTCATATTTTTATTTATCAGTGTACATAGTATTTCCTCTTCAACAGAAATTAAAATTCTTGAAAGAAATGAATATTATACTTTTTTGTCTTCCCCTTCCCCCAATGCTATTGCATAGGATTGAATTTCAGAGCCATAGGTGGTAAAATTGGAATTCAAGCCTAGGTCTCTTGAGTCCAGAAACAGAACTCTTTTGACAATAGCAAACTGTCATGTACATATTCAATTTTTTCCCCTTCCTATTTCCTAATTGTGCTTCTGGATGGTACAGAAGCAGAGCTATGGCAATTTAGGTTCTTTTACTACAGTCCACACTGTAGGTAGGAAGAATATGAACATCTAAGGGAATAAGTAGCAATTACCTACTGTGGGCTATAGGGTAATTAGGAATTGCCTAACTGTCCAACTAACAGAGGAAGATATTTTATCTCTCTGGTCTTTAACTTCCACATCTTAAAAATGAGGGTGGTGGATGTGATGATCTCTAAATTCCTTTCCAGGTCTGACATAATTTGGTTTTCTACATTCTTACAATGAAGTAGCAGCCTACCATAGAGGTTCCATCTCCAATGTCTTGTATTGATGTAGGATGATGAGGTAGCAGAAAGACCAACAGACTTAGAGTCTAGTCCTGTTCTCTCCCTAACAGGACCTCAATATGTTACCTCTCTAAGTCTCAGTTTCCCAATCTGTAAACTGAGAAAAATGAACTGTCCCCACATCGAAGGAAATGTGAATGTTCTCCAGAAGTCTTCTTCAGGCTAAAGCACCCAGTTCTACCTATTTCATTGTATCTTATCTTATAAATACTGTCACTATTTTAAATGAGTGATTTTGTACTCAACAAATCATCACATTCTGAAACAGGAGTTCTTAACCTGGTGTCAGTAGACTTGTTTTTCCCTTAATATTTTAAGTATTTCAATAGAATTTATTTATTTTGTAATACTATATATTTATGATATATATTTAAAAACATTATTGTGAGAAAGGGTCCATTAGGCTTCACCAGATATTAGTCCAAGGTTAAGGATCCTAACTCTGGGAAGAAAAAAATAGGACATACACAGACTTCATGTGGCCTAATGAGATTTATTGAAAAATATTCTTTGCAGCCAATAGACATGTCAGAGGTACTATTGGAGGCAAGAAGAGACTGCTGTGGTCTCTGTGGATCTTCCTTTAGAGTTGGGCCTATACCAGGGTGCTGAATAATACAGAGACCTACTGTCTCAGAAAAACTAGAGAGTTTCCCCAATGATAAGTGATAGATTATAATTCCATAACAGTGGTGCAGTGCCAAAGATGGTTCACTACAAACTATTTGAAGGTGCTGGAACTTCAGAATAGCTTGTAATTGGTAGGTGGTACAGCATTTAGAGAATTAGCAGGCAAGAAGATCTCAATTAAACCTGACCTCAGACACAACTGGTTGTGGGGACAAGTCACTTAACCTCTATATGCCTCAGTTTCTTTATTTGTAAAATGAGGATAATAATAAAACCTACCTCATAGGATTTTTGTGAGAATAAATGAAATCATATCTGTAAAATACCACAAATCTTAAAACACTATTTTTATTATTGTTGGAATGGTAACTCTCAGATGGTTCACTTGTGTTCTAGTACCAAAGATTTGAGTACAATTCCTCCAGAGGAAGTCATTATCCCAGGTGGAGATGTCAACACCAAAGATGTCTGAACAGCCTTTTAAAATTATACAAAAAAGACTTCATTTCTAATAAATAACAAGAGTATTTCAATTTTGCAGTTCCCAAGAGATGGGAGGATGCCAGGGATTGTAAGCAAAATAATGAACTTTGATCATTGTAATGACCAAACATGTCAGGATATGTCCTACCTAGCTCCAGGCAGAGAAATGATAGACTCAAGATGCAAAATGAATCATATATATATATATATATATATATATATATATATATATATACACATATATATATATATGTGTGTGTGTGTGTGTGTGTGTGTGTGTGTATACACATGTACATACATATGCACATATTGGCTATTGCAAATTTGGGAATTCATTTTGCTTAACTACCCATATTTTTACCAGGATTTTTGTTTGCTTGTTTAATGGGGAAGTAGATGAGGAGAAGAATAAATCAATTTTTGTTCATTGAAAAAATTATTTTTTAAAAAAAGGAGCAGAAGTCTTTTATCTATAACCCCTGGATCTAGGATGCTGCAAAGTTGCTTCACTTGAGCTAACATGAATATTACTGTGATTTTTGAAATTAGGGGAAAAGCTTCTCTAGGAATCTAAGACAAAACTGCAAAGGTAAACAGGTTAATATTAGCAGATACTGAACTCCCAACAGAGTTTCCTAATGATTCTTTTCTTAATTTCTGAATCCCTTTGATGGCCTTCAGGGGAAATGGCTTTGATGCATGTTCTGGGAAGCTACTTGGTTTTGGGGAGTTATACATTCCTTTGTGATTCTGCCTTTGACAGTTAGATTGATAGTTCTAGGAGAGGAAAACTTCAAGAGGGTACATTGAGGGATAGTGAATCCAGTAGTTAGGAAGTCTTAGGCTCCAGCCCAGCCTCAGATATATTAGGGCAGGTAGCCTGAAATTAGGAAGACCTGAGTTCAAATGTGATTTCAAATAATTATTAGCTCTGTAACCCTGGGCTTAAGTGTAACCACTTAACTTCTATTTTCTTTCAGTTTCTTCAACTGGAAAATGGAGATAACAGCACCACCCATCTCACAAGATTGCTGTGAGGAGCAAATGAAATAATGTTTATAAAGCATTTAAGCCATATAGTTATGACACACAGTATTATAGTGCTTAATAATGCTTATTCCATTTTATTCTTCATATTAGCCGTTTGATTCTGGTCAGGTGACTTAACATTTAAATTATTCTAGGTATCTCATTAAAACTGTAAATTGAAGAGTAGCATCAATCTGTATTGATAGAAAGGAGTTGCTAACTCAGAAAATTTCCTGTACTTAAGGAATCACAGATCTTCTTGCTCTTTCCACACCCTACTCCCAAATATGCATATAGTCTTGAACAATCTATCAAATCCTTTAAGAGCATGTCATTTAAATTCTAAGTAGTGGATATATCCTTATTTTAATTTTTATTGATATTTTTTATTTTTTATATCATCTTGCTATCTCAAGTATCCCTCTCCCAGACAGTCATTGCATATACTAGCTAATATGTCTTAAAAGGGGGGGGAAAAAGTCAATAAAACTAATCAGTGAATTAAAAATGTCTGAAAACATTAGCAATGCATAACACCTACTGACCCTCCACCTCCACCAAGGAGCAAGTTGAAAATGTCTTCTCATTTCTCTTCTTTTGAGTCTTTCTTGATCTTTATAATTTTGTCACTTTGAATTTTTTGATATATCATTATTTCCATTTACATTTTTGTAGTCACTTGTATATATTGTTTATAGACTCTGCTAACATCATTCTGTATCAGTTCATGTAAATCTTTCCAGGCACTTTTACATTCTTCACATATATAATTTTTATAGCACAATAATATTCCATTAAATAAATGTACCACAATCTGCCTTTCTCCAACTGGTGGGTATCTATTTTGTTTCTGATTCTTTCCCATCATACAAAGAAAGACCTACTACAGATATTTTGGGTTATATGAGGATTATCTTCTTATCAATGACTTTTTTTGGAATATAAGTCCAGTAACTAAATTTCTGCTTTAAAGGATATAGATATTTTAGTTACTTTATTTGTATATCTCTAAATTGCTTTTCAAAATGGCTATATCGGGGGCGGCTAGGTGGCGTAGTAGATAAAGCACCAGCCTTGGAGTCAGGAGTACCTGGGTTCAAATCCAGTCTCAGACACTTAATAATTACCTAGCTGTGTGGCCTTGGGCAAGCCACTTAACCCCATTTGCCTTGCAAAAAAAAAAAACAAAAACCTAAAAACATACACAAAACAAAATGGTTATATCATTTCACAGGTCCACCAACAATATATTACAATACATCTTATTTTACACCCCTTCTGTCATTGACCATTGCCATTTTTTATTATTTTTGCCAATTTGCAGGATGTGAGGACAGGGTTGATTTGATTTGCATTTCTCTTTTTATTAATGGAGTATTTTTCCATATGATTGTGAATACTTTGTAATTCTCTTTTTTTTGAGAACTATTTATTCATATCATTTGACCACCTATCTATGGGAAAATAGTGATGAGTTTCATGGATATGTATTGTTTATATCTTAGATATTAAATCTTTATCAGAATAATTTGATATGAAGATTTATTTCCATGTGATTTACTTCCCTTCTTATTCTAGGTATACATATTTTATCTATTAAGAAACTTTTAAGTTATATGTAATCAATAAAATTTATTTCTTTGTAAATGCCTTATCTCTTGCTTAAGAATATATCTCCTGCTCATAGATGTAAAAGGTATATTATTTGCTTCCCTTCTAATTTTCTTATATATGATTTTATTAATGCCAGGTATCTATTTAGAATGTATTGTGGAGTATAGTATAAAGTATTGGTCTAATCTTGACTTCTGCCAGACTACTTTCCAGCTTTTATATCAATTTTCCTCCTATAATTACTTTTTCCCCCCAGCTGAGTTTTTTATGGTACTAAGAATTATATTATTTATATTCTTTTGCAGTTCCAATTAGAAGACACTAAAAATCTTTTACCTCTGGTTTTTCTAGTAATTTTTTTTTTGCAAGGCAACCAGGGGTTAAGTGGTTTGCCCAAGGCCACACAGCTAGGTAATTATTAAGTGTCTGAGACTGGATTTGAACTCCAGGGCCGGTGCTTTATCCACTGCGCCACCTAGCCGCCTCTTTTTCTAGTAATTTATCTAATAAAACAAGCATTCCCATAACATAGCATAATAGAAAGATGATTATATGAGAAATGGCAAATCTGCTATGGACACCTTGCTATTCCTTTCAAATATACAACAAATTTATCATGTAAATTTCTTTTTTTCTTTCCTCCCTTTCCCTTATCCCACTTAGAGATGGCTACCAGTAGACACAAATATATACACATATTTGTGTATGTATATATGCATGTGTATAAATTCTTTGCATACTTCTACTTATCAGTTCTTTCTCTGGATGCAGATAGCATCTTTCTTCATATGTTCTTTATAGTTAATTTGGGCATTTATAATAGACAATAACTTATTAACTCAAAATCATTCTTAAAATAATATTGCTGTTACTGTATATAGTGTTCTCTTGTTTCCTCCTCATTTTGCTCTTCATTATTTTTATGCAAGTCTTTCCATATTTTTCTTAAATCACTGAGTTCATCATTTCTTATAGCATAGTTGTATTCCCTCATAATCATTTTTACCATTATTTATTCAGTCATTCTCAAATTGATGGACATATCTGCAATTTCCAATTATTTGCACCAAAAAGAGACCTGTTATAAACATTTTAGAACATTTACATCCTTTTCCTTTTCCCCTAATCATCTTTAGGAATAAAAAATGTGATATTACCAAGTCCCTCAGCTTTATTTTAGATTGTGTCTTTTAAAATTTTGTTTCTTATAAGCAATAGTTTGCAAAGTTTTGTTTTCATATTCAATTTGTCACTCCTTTTCAATTTATTAGATTGTTTAATTCAATCATATGTAAAGTTATGAAAGTTAAGTTTCTATTTTCCTCCATTTTTCTATAATACTATTTTGCCCCTCTGAAAACACAGTACTCTGTCTCTTCTTTTTGGTTTAGTTCAATCTTTTAAAAGGTGTTCTTATTCCCATTGTCTTTCTTCCCTTCACTCTTAACTCCCTCCCCACTGTCAACCCCCAGTCCTTTGTTATACATTTCCCTTTGGAGTTTTGCTTATTTGTTCTTTTTTTCTTTCCTGCTTTTATTTTGTTTTTTCTCTCTTCTACTTTTTTCTCTCAGTCAAGTAGATTTCCCCTTCCTCTCTCTCCTTTTAATAAGTCCAGTTTTTTAATTTCATTTTTGTGTACCTCTCTCACTCTTCATAATCCATTCTCTGTCTCTCCTCCATGCCCCATTTCTCTAGCTCCTGACCCCTGTATTATCATAGATTGCTTCTTTCTATTCTCTATAGTCCTCAAGGAGGAACACTCCAAGATGTCTCTATTCTAGGCTTTCCTCCCTAATCCCTTTCACAGTGTATCTTAGTCTTAGAAAAAAATAAACAAATAATTCCTACAGCTATCAGAAAGAATACATATGACTAGACAGAGAACAGAAACAAGATGGAGAAAAAGTAGAGATTCATCTGAGCTCTCCCAAATTTCCCTCCAAAGAACTTTAAAATAATATTTTAAAGAAAATTCTACATTGTCAGAACCCACAAAAGAATGGGGAGAAACAATTCCCAAGACTAAGTCAACTTAGAGGTCAGCAACAAACAAAAGTCTATGGCACTGGAGTGAGGGGAAGAGAAGGCAGTCTTCAGGGCAGATCGTGTCCCAGTAATCAGCAGCAGGTCTTAGGAGCAATTGAATCAATTGAGGGGATGGGAGTAGAGGGAGAAGCAATTGCTTCTGGAGCTCTCAACCCACAGATGGTAGGTTGGAAATTGGTCAGGAGCTTACAAGGGTTCCTTTTGCTGGTACTAGGTGCAGGACTCTGTGGCCTTGCCCACATTCAGATCTGGGACACAGTGCTGGGTTGCAGTCCCAGGCTAAAGAGGAGCATTAGTATACTCCCTAATGAGTGGGGACCCTGGTTAAAAAATCTTTATTGTCACTCACAGATTAGAGTACAGGCCAGAAGAGTAGTAAACATACCTCTTCTTAGATCATACCCCTGGAAGAACTGAGAGCTTATAGACTTCTATAACTAGTTACACAATAATCCTGAATCTTGGTACAGTATGCCCTCCCCTACCACAGAAACAGAGCCCAACTTTAATGTAAAGCTAAAAATCAAGAAATAAACTGGAAAAAAGAATAAACAAAAAAGATCCTACCAAAGAATTACTAAAGTAACACGATCAAAACACAAACTCAAAAAAATGATAAAATCAGGACTGCTACATCCAAAGCTTCAAAGATAATTTTGAATTGGTCTCAGGACCAAAAAGAATTTCTGGAAGAACTCAAAAGAGAATTTAAAAACCAAAAAAGGGCAGGTAGAGAAGAAAACTTGGAAAAAGAAATGACAGAGATGCAAGAAATTCGTGGAAAAAGAGCCAACAGTTTAGTAAAGAGACACAAAAATATCAAAGAAAATAATGCCTTAAAGTAGAAGAATGGGTCCTTATGAAACATACACAAAAATTCAATGAAGAGATTGCAGAATTGGCCAAATGGAAAAGGAGGTATTCAAATTTGAAAAAATAAATAGTTCCTTAAAAATTAGAATTGGGTAAGTGGAAGCTAATGATTTCATGAGACATTAGACATTAAGCAATAATGCAATAACCAAAGAATGAAAACTAAAAGACTATGTGAAATAGCTCATTGGAAAAACAACTGCAGGGGCAGCTAGGTGGCATAGTGGATAAAGCACCAACCTTGGAGTCAGGAGTACCTGGGTTCAAATCCGGTCTCAGACACTTAATAATTACCTAGCTGTGTGGCCTTGGGCAAGCTACTCAACCCCATTTGCCTTGCACATACCTAAAAAAAAACCTCAAGGTGAACAGAAAATTTAACTCTCAAATACAAGATAGGTATAAAAAGTAAACAAAAAAGAGAAATAAGGGATTCAATAAGGTTAAACTATTTATATTCCTAGAAGGTAATATAACTTTTAAGAATCTTTTCATTATTGAGGCATTTAAAAGAAGTATATATAGCCAGAGGGCAAGGGAGTAAGTTGAATATATGATAGGATGAATATCTAAAAAATAAAATTAGGGGATGAGAAAGGGGAAAGGAAGAAATATAATGACATAATTTAACTCACAGAAATGAGAGATGAGGAAGGTAGAATAGATGAACCTTAGAAGAATTGACTTAAAGAGGGAGTAATATTACATACTATTTGGTTATAGAAATCTATATCCTACAGTTAAATAGGAAAGGATTGAGGGAAATGGGGAGGGTAATGGAAGGGCAGACTGGGGGAGGTGGTAGTCAGAAGCAAAACACTTGAGGATGAACAGGGTGAAAGGAAAAGTCTATGATAAATGAGGTAAATTATGGAGAGAAAAATAACAAAAAATTATATAGCATTTTTCTCTGATAAAAGCTTCATTTTTCAAATATATAGAGAAAATAAGTCAAATATATATAAAAACAAGAGCCATCCCCTAACTGATAAATGATCACTATTAGAGAAAGCAAAATAAAGCAACTAAGAGGTACCATCCCACATATATCAAATTGCTGATATGACAGAAAAGGAAAAATGACAAATGTTGGGAGGGGATATGAGAAAACTGAGACACTGATGCACTCTTGGTGGAGTTGTGAACTTATTTTACCATTCTGAAGAACAATTTGAAACTATGTCCAAAAAAAATGTATAAAACCCAGTAATAGAATTAATAAGTCTGTCCAAGAGATAAAACATCCCCAAAGTAAAAGGACCTATCTGTAGCAACTCTTTCCTAGTGGCAAAGAATTGAAAATTGAGGGGATGCTCATCAGTTGGAGCAGAGCTGAACAAATTGTGATATGTGTTGTGTTTTAAGAAATGACAAACGGGATACTCTCAGGAAAAACCTGTAAAGGTTTACATGAATGATACAAAGTAAATGAGCATAACTGAACATTGAACAGAGATAGTAATCTTGCGTGATAATCAATCATGATTGATTTAGCTATTCTTGGCAATACAAGAACTTTAGATGAAAAATTCTATCCACCTCCAGAGAACTGATGGTCTGAATGTATAGCAAAACATTGTTTGTATTTATTTTTACTTTTTTGAAGTGGCACAGAGTTTTATTTCCACATACACACAATGTAAAGAGGAGACATCCGATGCTCAACTGTGCAAGAGACAAAACTGTAGAGCTGAGAAAGGCAAACAAAGAAACAGGAAAAAAAAATCCGCTTGCCCAGAGAGGTATCTCCTAGCAGTAAGGGCTGTACTGGGAAAGTCCTTTCTGACAGGGAGGTTGAGATGTCGAGGATTTCTCATTTTGGTTGAGTGGTCTGACCTCAGCCGAGGGAAGAAAGGTATGGGGTCAAAACAGCTTGTCCATGAAGGTCACCACTCAACTCTTGATCTAAAAGTTTAACTATGTTTTTTGTGAGCTAATATAATGTAAATTCAAAAACAAATCGACAAACCAAAAGTGAAAGCATAAAGATTATCACTAGTTCCAGTAAGGGGGTCGGAACTCTGTCCAGCAGAAAATTTCCATTGTCCGTCATCACGGGGCCCAGCTTGGGCTTGGCCAACCGTAGCTGAACATCCTGCACAGAGTCTTGCTCAGGGGGATGTAGGCCGTTGGGAGGACTTCGATGGGAATTCTTGGCCCATTGCTCACCCAGGTTCTTTGAGTCACTCTTCTAATCAGCAATCACCACGAAACTCTTGGCACAGCTGGCCACGTTCTTCTCCTGAGTCATGCAGCCTCCAGTGCCTTTGATGAGGTTGAATTCCAAGTCCACCTCGTCAGCAGCGTCAAGAGCGAGGTCAGCCTCGGGGTACTGGTCCAGCTCACTCACGGTTAAGCCGTTCTGGAGAATGAGCTGCTGGGCTTGCAAGGATGTGGGGATACAGATAAAGTTCAGGTTTTCTTTTTTTACTCTCTCCGCTAGCTTCTGGATGGCATGGATCATGGCAGAGCCGCTGCCAATCCCCTGCACTTGGTTATTCTTCACCTGGTTCTCCACGGCCCTCCGGCTGGAGAGACGCTGGGCCTCCTCGCAGTCGGACACGGCTCGGGGCTCTGGGGCTTGTGGGCGCGCAGGGCAAAGCATCCTCTTCAAAACTTTTATTGTGTTTTTGGTCAGTTTTCTTTTACATGACTTATTTGTTAATATGGTTTTTATGACTGCACCTGTATCAAATGTCTTGCCTTCTCATGAGGTGGGAGGACTGGGAAAGAGGAAGAAAATTTGGAACTCAAAATAAAACTAATGTTAATTGTCTTAGCATGGAATTGGGGGGAGGTATAGTAAAAAAATCAATAAAATTACAGCAACAAAAGGGTTTATATATATATATATATTTATATTTAAATATATATATATCTATATATATAAATTTTTATTACATATATATATATATATATATATATATATATATGTATTGCTTTTGGCTAGTAAGACCCCCTCACCAAGTATCTGATTATACAACTCATCACTAAACTCCTCTCCCTGGTCATTTTCTTTCCTCATTTGTCTCAAAATTTCTTCCTTGTATTTATACCAAAAATTACCCCAGGCACTATTTGCCCAATCCTCTTCCTAGGCAGTATAAATGTTCTTTTCAAGCATCTCATCTCTGCTGACAACATTTAGCTAGGATTCCTTATCTCCCTTCCTAGAATGTCTCTCTATATTAGTGTATTCATTGGTGGAACCCCTCATCCTTGCCATCACTGAAACAAGGTTTCCCTCTTTCCTCCCTTTTTAATTCTTCCACTAAAGTAGCAAGTTTGTAACACATCATGTTATCTTATTGTGTAATTTTGCTATCTCTCATACTTTATGTTTCTTCCTTAAGGATATGATGTCTCTCTCATAACATCCAGCTCAGAACATTGCATACTATGGAAACAGACTGCCTTCTGTGGGGGGTGGGGGGAGGGAAGCAAGATTAGGGGGGAAGTTGTAAAATTCAAAATAAATGTTTCTTTAAAAAATGGCAAGTTTGTGACACATCAAAAGGAAAAACCAACACTCACACATCTTAAATTGTATATCTTAGTGAAATTAATTGAAAGATTATTTTTTGCAATCAACTGGGGCCCTAAGGCCAGAGACTGCAATTCTTTCAGCAATTCACACCCTCAGTTTGACCTAGACACATTACACACTTCCCTCTATTCTCTTCTCTTCTCTCTTTCCATGTTCCCTTCTCTCTTTCCATGTTCCCTTCTATTTTGTTTTTAAGTCCCACAAAAGACATTGATTCATTAGAAGACAGATCTCACATGTTTCTGTATATATAATGCTACAGATCTTCCTCTTTGCCATGGCTTTCACCTGACTTCCATTTTAACCCCTTATCTCCTAGTGTACATTTAGAAAAAAGTCTCTTATTTATCTCTCTGCTGTCACTATTCTGTCCTTGATGCTGTCCTTGCATACTTTAACCCCTTTTGCATTTCTGTTGTCTTGGGAGTATTTGAGAAGCTAAGAATCTCTTCTAGTGTGGTTTTCTTTTGAATAATGTTTCAAACTCCTCTTTATTATTAAATGTCCATCTTTTTTCATTTATAATTAAGTTCATTTTTGTCATGCAGGTCATGCTGGATTGCATCCTAAACTCCATTGCTCTTCAGAATATATTATTCCATTCTCTCCAGTGTTTTCTGATGGGTGCAGAAAAGTTTAATGTCATTCAAATTTCCTTTGCTTTGTTTTTAAAAGTCTTTCCCCTGGCCAATTGCAAAAATTTGTTTTTTCTGAGATGAAAAACCATTATATGTCTTAGAATTTGCAGTCTTCTTTTTTCTTTCAGGCAATGATCTATGGGTTGTTTTAATTGTCAATTCCTTCTTGTGTTCAAAAGTTCCTGGAAGTTTTCTTGTATTATTTCTTGATTGTAATGTTCATTTTGTTTTTTTACTTCTAGTGTTCTTCTAGAAAGTCTATAATCCTTAATGTGTCAGTACATCTTGTCTTCAAAATCAGTACATTTTGCTGAAATAGAAAACATGTTTTCTTTTAAAACTTTTTGCTTTAGATTGTCCTTTTCTACCTATTTGCATGACTGATCAGTTATCCTCTCTTTTGTTTTTATTGTTGCCATTGCAGATTCAAGTTTTTCTATTCTGCCAATGTTCTGTTGTGCAAACCATAAACTCTGCTCTGATAATTCTAATTTCTCTTTTAAATGTCTTAGAAACTGTGCATTGTGGTTCCATCTTCTTCCCATATTCTAGGAGGTCCTCTGTCTCATCAAGTGCTGGGTCATTTTCCTTTGTTTTGTGGTATTTGTTCATTAGATAGTACTACTGCATTTACACAAGGTTTTGTTTTCTTATCCAATCTGTCACTCTTTTTTCATTTTATTGGATTGTTTTATCCATTCACATTTAAAATAAACTTGTTTACTAGCTCAGGAGATTATGTTTCCTTCTTCTGCTAATGTTTTCCCTATTGATTTATCTTTGGTGTTTAAGGTCTTTGAGGTTTTTCCTTTCTGAGATCTTTGATAATTTTAGTCTCTCCCCTCCCTCCCTGCCCAGCCATCTCCCTAACTTTTTTTCTGATTCCTCTTTGATAATACTTAATACTTTCACTGGGACTGGATCTCAAAACTTCTCAGTCTCTTCCCAATTCATGGCTCATCAGCCCCAGGTGTCTCTATCCTAGGTGACTGGGGGACATAGCTGATGCCATTTGGTTGCTGAGTTCCTTCTCTGAGGTTTAGTAGAGTGCCACAAAGTCACAAATTGCCCCTCCTCTACTCCTTCAGTGAAATATCACATTTCCTCTTTTCCTCAGCAATATATTGCCATCTTAGTGCTATGGCAGTCAAGGTTGATATCTGTCATTTGGATTTGATTCTCCAAGATTTGGTAAGAAGGGAGAGAGACTGAGGTGTAAAGTTAAACTCCATTTCAAGTCTAGACACATGGTTTGCTCCTTTCCCTCTGTTTCTCTGCTCTTTTGCAAAGCTCATTTATAGCACAGAGAATAAGTAGGCTGTTGGCTTCAGGAAATTTCTGCAGTTTGGATCTAAAACTTTAGAAAGAAGAGGCAAGGGAGAACCAGGTTATATTTTGCTATGAGCAGGTGAGACAGGTTGACTGCTGCAGTCTTATTGTTAAGTGATAGGGGAAGGAGTGATGTGGTGATGACTAGTTTCAGTTATGCATGAAAAAGATGTCAGCTTTTCCTTATAAGTGAGAGGCTTTGAGACTTGGAAACTTAATAGATAGGACTTGAAAGCCTAACAGATGTTCCTGAAGAGCTGAAACCCAGAAGATGATAGGTAAAAGGAAGGGAGGGTAAAGGAAACAGAATAGTATTAGGCATCTGCTCTGTTATATACACTGTGCTAAATCTTTTTCACAATATTTAATTTGATCCTTATAACTTTGTGAGGTAGGAGCTATTATGGTCCCCACTTCAGAGTTTAGGAAACTAAATGACTTGACCAGAATTATACAGTTACTAGATGTCTGAGGATTTGAAATCAGGTCTTCTTGACCCCAGATCCAGAACTTTATCCACTTTGACATTTAGTTCCTTGTTAAGAAGGATAAATTTAGTGATCATAAGACCATTGAATTAGGTACTGAGGCTGGTGTCAGAGGCATTTATTTTTAGATATTGAGAGAGGATCACAACTCTCATCCACTAAATTAGCAAGTTTGTGACCCTTCAAAAGAAAAAAGACAACCCTCTCACACACACACATCTTAAACTGCATATCTTAGCAAAATCAATTGAAAGATATTTTTTACAGTCAACTGGGACCCTAAACCCAGAGACTGCAATTTTTTTCAGTTCTTCTAAGGAGAGTGTATTTTGCTTCCAGTAAATAGATTAAGTCTCATACCAACCATCCGGCTACTAGGTGATACAGTAGCTAGAGCACTGGTCCTGGAGTCAGGAGCACCTGAATTCAAAATTGACCTCAGACAAATTACTAGCTGTGTGACCCTGAGCAAGTCACTCAATCCTATTGCCCCCCCCAAAAAAAAGAAAACAGGCAATTCAATTTACAGATGAAGAAACCAAAGCTAAAGAAGTAATTTGTCCAAGTCATACAAATAGAAAGTAGTAGTAGTGCTGGGAATTGAGCCATTTTCTTCCATTTCATGATCACACATTCATAACCTTTATTTATATGTCTCTGAAGTACTTATGTTCCATTTTATATCATGATTATTCTTGTACATATTATATTCACCCTGCTAGATTGAAAACAAGTCATCTCACTATCACTCTATTTCTCTCAGAATATGGTTCTAGAGATTTGCATGTAGCCAGGACTCTATAGATCTATGTTGATTTGAATTGGATAATTATCAGCAAGATAGGTTGAAAAAAATTCTAATTCTTTCAGACAGTGAAAATAATTGACTGATATTTTCATTATTTTAGTTGATTACTTATTAGTCACGTGCTTGAAAAAATTATGAAGGAAAAAGTATTCATTAAGGATTATTTGTTTTGATCTCTATTTCTTCACTTGGACAATTTCTATTAAGATTTATTTTTCATTGTTTCTCTTTAAGTCAATATGCCTTATATTCCTTTCTTTACATGAGGATGTCAAGTTATGAAAATCAGTCTCCAATTTCTACCTTTCCTTTTGAAGATAACAGAGGTAAATTGTATTCTGAAGTCTGTATTACTCCATGAGAAAAATATAGCTATAATATCATCATGTTCCCACTAAAAATTCAATAAATATTAACCAGTGAGAAAGATTTGTGATTCTTGAGGTACTCCTTTCTATATATTGCTTTCCAGTCAAGTTCTCCTGTTTTAGTCTTGCGAATGAGTAAGGAAAGGTCAGAGTTAAATCTAAAATTTAGCCCATAGATAGATTTAATAACATCTCTTTTTTGTTGTTGTTTCTATTTGCTACCCTCAGCCCTTCCTGTAATTTTTGTGATCATTGAGAAGTCACTTAGCAGTCTTTTTTAGCCTCTAATATAAAATCCTCACATATGAAAGAGAATGAGGCCTTCACCTCACCACAATGTTTTGAGGATCGGTTTAGATAATATGTTTAAAGTACTTTGCAAACTTTAAAGTTCAATATAAAGGTCAACTTGGTCTTGTTATTATATGTTATATAGTATTCCAAATTAACTTATTGTCTGAAAACTTCAGTATTGCAAAAAAGTTGAATTTTATTTTTAAGATCATGAATAGAATAAGGTGTAAGTGGATACCAGCTAGGGCAAAGGGAAGGAGAACAAGAGAAGAGGATATACTTATTAAAAAAACTGGCACATGGATTGAGGGTTAGACTTAGAATTCAGTCAAATCCTAGTAGCTGTTTGACTCTAGGCAAGTCATACAAGTTGGGTTTTGTTTGTTTGTTTGTTTGTTTGTTTGTTTTTTGCAAGGCAATGGGGTTAAGCAGCTTGCCAAAGACCACACAGCTAGGTAATTATTAAGTGTCTGAGACTGGATTCGAACTCTGGTGCTCCTGACTCCAGGGCCAGTGCTCTATCCACTGCGTCACCTAGCCACCCCCTCCCCCATACAAGTTTTCTTGCTGCAGTTTCCTTAACTGTAAAATGAGGATAATATCTACTTTCAAGGAATTCTGTGAAGAGAAAATAAAGTAATATTTATAAAATGCTACACAAATTCTAGTTATCATTTGTATTTAGGAAGAAGAGAGAAAGAAGTTTTAAGTCCCCCCAATATAGAGAACTGGAAAAATTGTTGACCCATAATGGAGTGAGTCAGATTTGGAGTCAGAAGACTAGTATTTGAATCCTAGTCCTGACCCTTATTACACAGTTATCCCAACTTTTGGGACACCCTGTATGTGTGACCTTGCTTCCTCCTCTGTATTATAAATCTATGAGCCTATGATTCTAATTTCCTTGTTTAAAGATGAGAGTATAAGTTAATAGTGACCACTGAATGATCTATTTGCACAAAATATATTTATAGTAATTCTTTTTGCGGTGATAAAGAATTAGAAAACTAGAGAATGTCCATCAATTGGGGGAACAGCTAAACAAACTGTACTATGTGACTGTGATGGAATATTATTGTACTATAAGAAATGACAAACAGGATGATTTCAGAAAAACGTGGAAAGACTTACATGAACTGAAGTAAAGTGAAATGAAGAGAACCAGGAGAACACTGTACACAGTACAGTACAGCACAGACAGTAAAGAACTGTGATTGACTTAGTTATTCTCAGCAATGGATGTTGTTATCCAAGACAATCCCAAAGAACTCATGATGAAGCATACTCTCCCTTCCAGAGAAAGAAGTGATGCTACCTGAATGCAGACTGAACAGCATGCTATTTTTCCACTTTCTTTCAATCATTCATTTTTTTATCCATCTTCTTATATGAAATGACTTCTATGGAAATGGTTTACATGATTGTGCATGTATAAATTTATCAAATTACTTATCCTTTCAGGGACAGAGAAAGGAAGCAATAGAATTTGGAACTCAAAACTTTTTTTTAAAAAAAAATTTATTTATTTTGAGTTTTACAATTTCCCTCCCATTCTTGCTTCCCTCTCCCCACCCCCCACTGAAGGCAGTCTATTAGTCTTTACATTGTTTCCATTGTATACACTGATCTCAGTTGAATGTGACGAGAGAGAAATCATATCCTTAAGGAAGAAAAATAAAGTCTAAGAGATAGCAAAATTACATAATAAGATAATGGTGTTTTTTTTTCTAAATTGAAGGTAATAGTCTTTGGTCTTTGTTCAAACTCCACAATTCTTTCTCTGGATACAGATGGTATTCTCCATTGCAGATATCCCAAAATTGTCTCTGGTTGTCCCTGATGGAATGAGCAAGTCCATCAAGGTTGATCATCACCTCATGTTTTCTGGTTCTGTTCATCTTACTTAGCATCAGTTCATTCCAATCCTTCCAGGCTTCCCTGAATTCCCATCCCTCCTGGTTTCTAATAGAACAATAGTGTTCCATGACATACATATACCACAGTTTGTTAAGTCATTCCCCAATTGAAGGACATTCACTTAATTTCCAGTTCTTTGCCACCACAAACAGGGCTGCTATGAATATTTTTATACAAGTGATGTTTTCACCCTTTTTCATGATCTCTTCAGGGTATATAAACCCAGTAGTGGTATTGTTGGATCAAAGGGTATGCACATTTTTGTTGCCCTTTGGGTGTAATTCCAAATTGCTCTCCAGAAAGGTTGGATGAGCTCACAGCTCCACCAACCTCAAAACTTTTTAAAAAAATGTTTAAAAATGTTTTACCATATAATTGGGGAAAAACAAAATATTATAAAAACAAGTTAAAAGTGGATAATTCAAATTAAATAATGGTAAAAGTTGGGCCACTAATTAAAAGAAAGTATAAAGAAGGTGATTAGTTACTTGCACTTGGGGGCAGGAACAGCAAGTGTTCAAAGTTAAAAGGATCATTAAAATTGAACTGAGTGTGGGGTGTGAGCAACTGCATTCTTTCCATGGTTCATCATAAAGTGTCCAAATTACTCTGTGTTTCTGGGAATCATGGAGAAAGATAAGACTAACATGGATTTCACTCCTAGGATTCATTCCACTGTACTGAATTGCATTCTACCTTCTATTAAAAGAATAACACAAACATCAATCAGTACAGTGACTGGGAATCTCTAATCCCACCCCTTGCATTGTACTCTTTCTTCAGGAAACTCCTTTGCTCTAGTAGGAAATCTCAGAAAAATGTGACAAAGGATAGATTTTCTTTTACTCACTATTTTTCTTCTCACTAGAGAAAAACTTACTGTTGATCACAGAGACAAATGTTTACCCTTACTGTTTCAAGAGATAAGACAGGGCAGCCTCATGCTAAGAAAAGTGATGTTTATATCAAGTTCCTAGCACAGAGAGAAAGGAAGCAAATAAAAATTTCTTAGGCACCTATGACATGCTAGAAACTGTAATAAGTGTTTTTATAAATGTTACCTCATTTGATCCTTACAACTAACTTGGGAAGTAGGTGTTATTTTTATCATCATCATTTCACAGTTGAAGAATGTGAGGCAGAGACATGTTAAACTGGTCCAGTGTTACATAGCTAGGAAGCATCTGAGGTTGGATTTGAATTCTTGACTCCAGGTCCAGTGCTGTCAAAATGCTCCTGCCTCTTTGCCACCAGGTTATAAATTTATCAGTTTGCAAGAATTTAAGCAAACAGATCAATAAAAAAATGAACCACAATAAAGCTGTCTAGAATATCAGAAAATGTAATTGATATGTGGTTGATGACCCTCTGGCATTTCAAGGACTTTGTCCTTTAACTCTTCTGGGTCACAACTCATTCATATGATATGAGCTTGAAAAAACATAATACCCTCCTCCTGAAAAGTCATAAGAAAGATGGAAGTAAAATTAATGGTAGGATAAGCCATATTTCAACACTGAGATTTATCAATGGGTATATGGTGGGAGGTGGAGTAAAATTGATACTTTGCAGTTGATATTTATTTTGCTTTCAGAAAAATAAATGTTTAGGGGCAGCTAGGTGGTGCAGTGAATAGGGCACCAGCCCTGGAGTCAGGAGGTCCTGAGTTCAAATCCACCCTCAGATACTTAATAATTACTTAGCTGTGTGACCTTGGGCAAGTCACTTGACTCCATTGCCTTGCAAAAAAATGAGAAAAATAAAAAGAAATGTTTCATTTGACATGGAAACAGAGATAGTTGATGGACCTGTTACCAAACAAAAAATAATCATCACTTCCTCGCAGTTGTAACTTGTGACTCAAAGCTCATTTGCATAAGACTTGTCATTGGTGGAGATTGATTGCCTTCAATGTTCCAAAATGTAGACTAGTTTTGAGAAAAGATAGATCTTGGTTTTCTAGTCGTTTCTTAAGGAGATATAGTACTTGAAATACTGTGGAAGGACCTTCTGTAAATCCTAACTCTGAACCCCCCCCTTTTTACTTTTAATACCTGATATTTATATAGTGCTTTAAGTTTTACAAAGTACTTTATGGACATTATCTAATTGGAATTGAGTGTTACCACTAGGCAAAGTTATATCTCCATGTTATATCTCCCACTGGATACTCTCTGATGTGTGGGTTTATTTGCTGGTCTCTTTTCAGGGCTGCTTGCCCACCTTTGATGTCCATCTGCCACCCAACTCTCACCTTGTGGTTCCAGGAAATCGTAACCTGCCTAGCAGCCACATCTTGGTAAACCATTTTGGTAGATAGACTCCAATGGGTTCATTAATAGACTTCAAATCCATCAACAAAGCAGGGTGATATCTATCCCAAGTTTGTGAAGACTCTCTGGCAGAATGGGCAGATGAGTACAATTTGTTCCATTGGTCATGAAGGTGGCTAAAGTAAGTGTTTGTGGAGTGCTTAGAGATTGGTCAGACATCAAAGTAGCTATCCTGGGCCATCTCCAGTCATTATGGGCCATCTGCAATTATCTTTTATCTTGCTCCTTGGCTTCAGTGACTATGAAAAAGAGAAACTTTTGTGCAGCTCATCCTCACTTAAAAATCAAATTCACAACAGGCATCATCCCATGATGTCATTGGTCCTCTTTAAGAATGGACAGACAACAGCCTCTATAATCATTCCTTCTCTATCTCCTCCACATTTACCTTCCACTTCACAGTCCCAAAGCTTCTATCCTGTTTATCTCTTTCTGTCTGTCTCTTTGTCTCTGTCAATAGATCATCAGCTTTGGTTCAGTTATCATCTCTACTAAGATGATTCCCTGACCTAAATATAAAATCCTCATCTCCCTTCCGAGTTCCATTACCAACTGTCTTTTGGACATATCGCCACCGAAATATTTTATGGTAATTTCAAACTCAATATATCAAAAACAAAGCTTACTCTCTCTTTCCTACACCCTACCGCTATTCTGAATTTCTCTTTTTTTCTATCCTTCTAAGTTTCTAAGGTTTGCAATGTTGGGATCATCCTCAGTTCCTTACTTTCCCTCATTTCCCAGATCCAATCAATTAATAAATTTTGTTTGATGCTAGGTGCCATGACGTTGTTATAGGTACTCCTACAATATGTGCTAATGTCTACAAAAATAACTAGTCTTTTGTGTCTCATTTTAAATCTGTATTTTAGTTATAAAAATTTATAAAATTTAGTTATAATTTAAACAAAATTAAGTTTTAATTTCTTGAGTTTGATGATCAAAATTAGGCATTTATGATCATGAATAATCAGTCTGTTTTACCTTATATTTTTATTACTTGAGTTCATGGCCAAATAAAATGTGCTGTACATATCTTTGGGGTATTTATCTGTCCCCTTATCTCTATTCCAGTGGCCCCTCTCCTTATTGAGGCTTTGATCATCTCTCACTTGAACTGTGGTAATAGTTTTTCTTCCAAAAGTCTCTCCTCTCACCAATCTTTCCTCCACAAATCTGCCAAAGTGATTTTCCTGAATAGCAGGATTGACCTCATCCTTCCCCTATTCAAAAAATTCCAGTGGCTCTGACTATTCTGAAAGTTCCTTTCATTCTAGAAATCACAAAGAAAAATTGTCTTAGTCTTTGTTTTCCCCCATACAACTAGGTTGGGCATTGGATACAGTACTGGAAGACCTGAATGCAAACCCAACCTGAGATACTTACTGATTGTGTGGACAAGTCACTTAACTTCTCTTTGCCTCAATTTCCTCATCTATAAAATGGGGTTAATAATATCACCTACCTCTCAGGATAGTTGTGAAAATCAAGTGGCTCATAGTAAGCACTATATAAATTTTGTTATTATTAAGGCTAGCATACTACCTTGTATGTAGTAGATACTCAGTACAAATTTTGTGGATGGATGAATTGATGTATGAACCATTAAACATTCTCCAGAATAAATGATCGATCATCTCTCTGACAGTAGTCAGCCAACCCTCTCCTATGATCTTTCCATGGAAAATATGAAGTTGAAACTGGGCCAAGTGTAGGGAAGGATCTTTCCACAGGACAAGGTTTTAATATTTTCCATTTCCTGTATATTTGCGTATTATCTCTGCTCTGACTGCCAATTTCTCGTTTCCTGTTCCCTTATTAAATTAATAAGAGATCACTGTTGTTGCTTCCTGTCCACCCCTCCTCAGTCCTCCCCCAAAGCCTGGCTTTTAAATTTTAATATAAAGTCTGGCTAGAGTTGCTCCTTTCTTGGGGTTTTTAAAGAGAAAGTTGCTGCTGTTTTAAAATGTAGCCCTATAAGAAATACATACCATCGTTAACCATTCTGTTGAACCTTTTCAATATTATTCTTGTTAATGAGTATTTCTTCCTGATTTGGTCAAAATTTTATATGTGTAAAATCTTTGAGCTAAAAAAAATCTTGCCTGATAACACTACATCTAGAAGAATAACTCATTACAGTTCCCCTAATTTTCCATTCAGAATATGACAGCATTCAGAGCTCTAGTCAAGTTCACCAGACACAATTCACAATAAATTCCTTTTGTTTCATTTACCTTCACAAGAAATACATACAAGAAGCTCCTTTAAGTGATCCTTTTCATTTTTTTGCTGTTGCATTCAATGTTGATTTTAGTTTTTTCAGGTCAGAAGCAATCATTAAATTTCTCAGGTGGCAACTAGAAGCTGGTATTACCTTCTCATTTAGATTTTCCAGTCACAGTTTGAAATATTTGATGATGTATGTATATTTTCATGACTGCACTGGGGTGACAGGAACTGAGTGAGCAAATTCACCATGCATTTGAAATTTTTCTCCTCAATAATAATAATAATAATAATAATAATAATAATAATAATAATAATAATAGAGACCAAGTAGTAATTATCATCTTTCAAGTCCAGAGACATTGTATTATTTCAATCTTCTTAGAAGAGAACAGAGAAAGGTAGAAAAGAAGTGAACTAAATATCTAGAAGTACTTCATTATTTCTAGATTGTGGCTGGATCTTGCTGCTTGTTTGCACAGTGCCTCATGAATTTAGTTATTTGATGCAACGAGCACTGGATGTTCCAAAAGTCTTGGTGCTGTTTTAAACTATTAATGCCAGTGAAGCCTGAAATGGTATTAAGACTTTGCGGACACCTGGTGTTAAATATGAGTATAATTATCATAAGGATTAATATGAATGGTCATGAAGATGAACTGTGAATGCAAGGTCTACCAAGTCAATTCCAATGATTGCATTGTTTGTCTTTGTTCTTGATCCAGATAAGCATAAACAGTTAAAAAAGGTAAAATTATGCAGTTAACTAGGAGATATGATGAGTAAATAGTCATGATTTGAGTGTTGCCCTGACCTTCTGAAACCAGAGAAGCAATCAATTCAAACCCTGCTTTGCTTCTAATTAGGCAGATAGCATACTTTATTTTTAAAGGGGAATCCCATTTGCCTTTTATTCTCAGTAACAGAATGATATAGCATCTTAGAAATGGATGGAGTGCTCTTATTTTACAGAAAAAGAATATTAGTTCAAATCACACCAATAGAGAATAAAAGATCCAAGATTCAGTCTCTTGCCTTTTAACTCCAAAAATCAGAGGTTTTTCCCTATTGTTCCAAAAAGATTAATGAGACCAATCCTCTTCTCTGTCCATGTTTTACTCATAGATGCTGTCTGCTATGGTCAATTTCTAAAGTGCCTATGAACTGGATAGAAGAAGAGTAAGGCTGAAAAATTATTAAGTCCAATCTCCTTATTTTGAGGATGAAGAAACTGTAGCTCAGGAGAGCTGGCTTATAAACTAGTTAGTGAAAGAACTGGGATTGACCTCCTGAGACCAATTCAGTGCTATTTCTGTCACACCATACTGCTGACCTAAATAACCTACTGGGACTATAGGAGGGTTATTGTTCAGTCATTTCAATTATGTCTGAGACTTCAAGATCCCCATTTGGGGGATTTGTTGGAAAAGATACTGAAGTGGTTTGCCAATTCCCTTCTTGAATTCATTTTATAGATGAGGAAACTGAGGCAAACAGTGTTATATGGCATGTTCAAGGTCAAATAGCTTGGAAGTATCTGAGGCCAGATTTGAACTCATAAAGATGAATCTTCCTGACTCCAGGTCTAACATTTTACATTCCGCCACTCAGTTGCCCATTGTAGGGAATAACCAAATCCAATGCACCAAATCCCCAAAGAACCTGTGTAAATGCTTATTAACAGTGTGGATGGGAGAGAATTAGGCAGTGACGTTTTAAAATGCTATGAAGAACCTATAACAGAGACAATACAGATCCTAGTTAGTAAATAATCACAAAAATATTTATATAGCCCTTTAAGATTTGTAAATCACTTTAAAAATATTATCTTATTTAAGCCTCTTGTAACTCCTGGGAGATATTTCAAATTTCCAATTTCAAATAAGGAAACTGAGGCAGATGAAAGGTTAAGTGACTTGCCCAGGGTCACATCAATAGCAAATGTCTAAGCAGAATTCAAATTCTAGCATTCCTAGCTACCTCTAAAACTATCACCAGTGAATCAGTCAAGCAAACATTTAGTAAGAACCTATGGTGTGCTAATTTCCTCTCTAGTGTATCTCTGCTTCTTTTTGACTCAACAATTCTTTTGCTTTGTAAAATCAGTGTAGCCTCAATGTGCCATGTTGGAACTAATAGACCTCCTGAAGGAATTCAAATAACCATACAATGTAGGGCATGTCTTTACAAAATCATCACCACTTATCAAAATCTTCTTGATGTGTTTATTTGTAGAAGTGAAAATAAAAAGTGATTCCTTTATTCTTTATTCAATGAAGTGACTCTTTGGAAAGGGTAGAGATGTGAGTGATGTAAAAACTAAAGGTATTAATTATGTTAAAAGAAAGTGATGACTTTTTAATTGCAAGTATAATTAATAAACATTATTTTTAAATGTGCCACAGAGGAATAAACTACTGTGAGAAATCAAGGACAAACAACAAGAATTCAGTTCATCTAACATAATTATCAATTGTATGTAAGCACTGTGCTAGGATTTACACAAGATGAAAGATGAAAAGCAAAAAGAGTCCTTGTCAAGTTTACAGTTTTAACAGGGGAATATGACATAAATAGATAAGTATAATGCAAGATAATAAGAGCAAGAGAATGTGTGTGTGTGTGTGTGTGTGTGTGTGAGAGAGAGAGAGAGAGAGAGAGAGAGAGAGAGAGAGAGAGAGAGTGTGTGTGTTTTTTCATGGAACAGATAGAACATAGGTCTTTCAAAGGAGTCCTAAAAGTTTAACAACTAACATTGAAAAAATTCATGAAGCCAATCTTTGATGTTGGTGGTATCCAGATAACAAAATACTTCAGCTTAGTGTGGCCCAAAAGATAGAATTCTGGAATTGTAGTCAGGAAGACTTGTCTTCCTGAGTTCAGATTTACTCCTAAACACTTACTAGTATGAGCCTGGGCAAGTCACTTAACCCTGTTTACCTCAGCTTTCTCATCTGTAAAATGAGCTGGAGAAGGAAATGGCAAAACTACTCCAGAGTCTTTGTCAAGAAAACCTCAAATGGGGTCACAAAGAGTCAGAAATGACTAAACAACAACAAAAATTCACTGGGATAGGTCCATAATTAGGGATTCCAGCATTTGGAATTTCATTATTTGACACTCTTATCTCTGCCTCCATGACTTTGCAATGGCTGTTTATTAGAATATTTGACTTCCTTTAATATTCAACTGAAGTCTTACTTTTATCAGGAGCCCTCTCCCATACCTTCATATTTCCCTCCCCCACTCCTCCCCATGCTGCCTTCCCCTTGAAAATTGTCTTCTATCTATTCATATATACTTATTTATCCTTTTTTAGAATATAACTCCTTGAGGGCAAAAATCAGTTTTTGGTCTTTCTTTACCATACCCCCCCCCCCCAGTTCTTCCTTGAGGGCAAAGATCTCAATCTGCCCTTGTAAGATCACTGGGCTTGGAGATCATTGATGAAGACCATAAATGATTAAATCAAGGATCAGGATAACATAGAATAAAATTTAAAAAGAGGAGTGATAGAGCTCAGGGAGGGTTTGAAAGTGTTGAGGGGAAGGACTATGACAACTCTTGCTTCTGTTTCTATATATCAGAAAGGATGAGAGAAGAAATAGCCAATATAGAGTGTAGAGCAAAAAGTGTGATGATTTCAGGAGAACTAGGTTTCAGCAAAGCACCAGGAGATTAAAAAAGGATACTAGAGATCTAGGGTAAGGAGAGTTTATTGTCAATATAGAAGGTCCCAGGAGGCATACAGAAGAAAGAACAGAAAGGAATAGGGACTAGGAAGTGTTGGATCTGAATAGGATGTGAGATGTTGATAGAAGAGTTGTTTACAACCCTCTAAATAAACTCTTTCCCTTCCTTCTTCTAATCTAACTCTAACCCTCTTTAATTCTTGACATTCTATTGGTCAAGGTCCCCAGGCCAGGATGCACACCTGGGCAGTCTTCCAAGTGGATAGGTGGGACTAGGAAAGGAACATGGGCTATGGGATGGTGAAGGGAGCAGTATGAGGGCTGGAGAGTTAGTGGACCAGCCTAATAATCAACAATCCATGAGGAGAGGGCAAGGAAGTTTCCTTCCAGGGAAAGGAATATATGTCATGCTAGAGAATCACCAAACTTAGATCTTAGATATGGAAAAATATAGAAAAAAATAAAGGTAAACAGAACATTGCTGAAGAGAAGCAGTTGGGCACTGTAGTTAAAATTTTTAAAAATTCATCTTTGAGACATGACTTTCTGTATTTTTTAAGATTATGACTTTTTTTGTTTTAAGTTATCACTCTTTAAACATCTTTAGAATTTCCTTATCATGTTGCCTATCTTCTTTAGCTAGACTTCTTGTACCATCTTATTAAAAGAAGACTTTTGGGGCGGCTAGGTGGCGCAATGGATAGAGCAGAGCACCAGTCCTGAAGTCAGGAGTACCTGAGTTCAAATCTGGCCTCAGACACTTAATAATTACCTAGCTGTGTGGACTTGGACAAGTCACTTAACCCCATTGCCTAGCAAAAAAAAAAAAAAGAAGACTTTTTCCCCTATAATTTCCAGAGAAAAATCATCAATTGTTCTGACTAGTAGCTTAATAAATTTCCTTCCTCAGTGTCAGTAGATCAAAAACAATGTTTCTATTACAGGAAATATTGTGGGAAAAGTCTACATGAAGTATGTTTTTTGCCTTGTAAAGATTTTTCTTTTTTCAAAGAAATTGTTTCTTTGAAACAATTATAGTTCTGGAATTGTTATAAATGAAATAGAATTTCTCCTCTAACATCAAACAGAAATGAGCTTCAACTTCAGTTTTCTCTAGTAGCTTCTCACTAGGAAGTATTCACATATATTGCCCATTACAGAGGTCAACTATCCAAGCAGAAAGCCAAAGTAACATTTGAATGTTACTTTGAGCATTTAAGAAATTAAATTGTTTACTTACTGTGTGAGAAAAGAGGGAATAAGGTCAATGTTGCTTTTAAATTCATTGACATATGCCAAGAGACTGATATTCTTGGTGAAGGTAATTCCTGGAGACTTTAATCTATGCAGTATACTTGAGGATAATGGAAATCTAAAAGGTTACATTATCTCAGAAAGATTAGAAAGGAGTCATTTATTTAAAATTTTAATTTATTACTACATTTTGTTTTGATGCAATAGATATTTTCAATTAACCAAAGAAGTTCCTTTAGAAATTATATTCCACCCTCTAAAAATAAAAACTCCAATCAGTCAGAAAAAAACTTTGATAGCATGGCATTACCACTGAACATGTGTAATTGGTTAGAATTTTGTTTCCTTCCTCTTTTGACTTTATTTACAAAACTGCTATCATTGAGTGTTCAGTTCTTCTCTTTCTGCTTCTTCACACCATTATCAATGCATCGAGTCCTTCCTATGTTTCTAAGAATTCTTCATCATCATTATTCCTTATGGCACAGTGGTATTACAATACATTTGCATTCTATTCTAATCTGCTTGGAAACATATTTCCAAGATTTGGAGCTATTTTCTTTTCCAGTTTTAAACAATACAACTATGAATATTTTTGTGCATGTGGGGAAGGATAGAAGTGATGGCAGTAGGATTTTTCTTGTCAGTGACCTTCTAGAATGGGGACCTCTGGGTCAAAAGGTATGGAACAATTCAGTAATTTTCCTTGCATAATCCAGGAAGACACCATTTAATAAATCATTCATACACTAACTACTGTCATCCTGCCTAGAGAAGCAGAGATACATAAAGAAATTTGAGTATGGTTTTCCTGAGAGTGAATTTGACCAATGTCAAAAGGGTTTAAGATGAAGTAGTTTCAAGTTAACACAGTTCAATATATGGCTCTCCTTTGCAATGAGATAACAACAAATACATTTAAGTTATTCTTTTTCATTTCAAATGGAAGTTGATAACATTTCATGTTATTGGCAAAAATCCAGCTTTGAGATAGCACAAATAATTCAGTTGTTAGTCCATTTTCACATTTTACCTTTCTTAGGGAACAAAAATATTTACTAAAGAATTTTGAAATACTCTCAATTTTATTTATTTTTAAAAAATTTTTTAAATTTATTTATTTAAGGCAATGGGATTTAAGTGATTTGCCCAAGGTCACATAGCTAGGCAATTATTAAGTGTGTGAAGCCAGATTTGAACTCCAGGGCCAGCAATCTATCCACTGTACCATCTAACTACCCCTCTTTTATTTTTTTAAATAAAGTATTTTTAATATATTTTATTTTTATATCACCTAAATTTCTTCCATCTCAGAAAACTTTCCCTTACTATAAAAGATTTTTTTAAAAAAGGAAGAGAAAAAAATAAAAAATAAAAAAGGAAGAGAAAAAAACTGAGCAAAACTGATCATTATCTTGAAAAAGTCTAACAATATATGCAATATTCCATACCTATGAGCCACTCCCTTCTATCTTTGCAAATGAGTTCAGTGGGAAGTGACTTCTCCTATTTCTTCTTTGTAACTATGATTTTCTTTATAATCTTACAACTTTGTAGTTGTTCTTTCCTTTTACATTCCTGTTCTTTTTTAATAAAGAGATTTAGATAAAGCAATATGCTTAAAGCTACAACTTCTGTTAGGGAGAGCCTCTAGACTCCGCCATTAAACCAAATTCACTGATTCATATTAAATTATGCCAGTATGATCCAATGAAGTTTGGGACTGGAAGCAATTCCAGCTCCTCCATCACTGTTATAGGATGGTCTAACTCCCTTTGACTCGAGCTGAGTTAGTACATCACCCTCCCTGCTGTCCAATGTGAACCTTGACATTTGATGATGTGTCAGATTTCTGCAGCCTCTGACTTTGGGAAGCAGCATGGTTCATGGGGAAGTGATCTGAGCCTGGAGCCAGAGGACATGGGTTTGAATGTCACTTTTGCCACTTAATACCCATGTAACCTTGGGCAATTCTCTTATCCTCTCTAGGCATAAGTAGCTTCATCTATAAAATTTTGGGTTGGGGTTAGATCCTCTCTGTAGCTCCTTCTGGGGATCTATGATCCTATGATTTTTTCTTCATTGGGGACAGTCAAGATTTGGCTAAACACCTTTGGTTTGGGTCAGAACTGGCTCAATTGGCAATTCATCTAGGGAATTATCCAATTCCTCATGGTGTATTATCCTTTAGCAATGACACCAAAAGGTACTTTGCCCTGGTTCTGAGTATAGCCAGGGATATCAGCTTATATCAGGAGATTTCTGGGAAAGGGATGAGTTTGAGCAAAAGTGATAGAGAACAATTTTAGAGTTTCCTTCAAAAACTACTGAGCTATTGAATTTGTCTTAGCAGTTACCCTTCCTATGTTGCTTTCTGGTCTCCTTTTCTTCATACTACTTCATAGAAAAAGTTTTGATATGAGAGTAATAGAATGCCAGAGCAGGTAGGGATCTTAGAACATATAGTCCAACTCCTTCATTTTCCAAATGGGGAAATTGAAACCCAGAAAGGCATTCTTTTCAGTCTTTCTCAATTCAACTGGAACTCCTGTCCCAAGACTTTTCTTGGGGTCAGTATGCTTACACTTAATGAATGAATGCATAGAATGGGCTCCTTCCAGTAAACCACATATGTTCTGGTGCCTTGCTGAAGGACTCACACTTTGGTATGATTCAGTAGTCTTTTCTGAATCCCCATGACTATCATATTGGCAGAGATGATTAACACAATGACCACAGGGAGAGACACTCAATTAATAGGCTGGAAGAGAATCTGATATAGTTTCATTATGCTTTCTGTCTTTGTATTATTCGAAATCTGTCAGATGTCCCTTGGACTTCCCAAAAGGAGGGGAGGGAAAGGGGATTTCTTTTTCAGTGTGCCCCTTCCCACCAGATACGACAACTGTACCCATGGCAGCAAGTATATGTGCCTAGGTAATTCTGAGACAGTATCTCAAATCTCTGGTTGCTTCTGCTGCTTTGTATTTTCCCCCTGAGGACATGGACATGATCAGCAATCCTGAAATGGTTTTTTCCTAGCCTTTGTAACTAGTTTTTAAGTTTAAGTTCAGAAATTGTGGCATTGGATGCTGACTACCAGAGAGAGATTTCTAAAGCTGCAGAGCTTCTTGAAGAACACCACTGTCAAAAGGAATTTACAAGTTAAGGACTACAGCTCAAGTGATTTCCTGGATTTCTAGGAGTCCTGGATTGTGTATTTTGCCCAAATAATATAGATTGGTGAAGGTGCAATATCTACTGGGAATCTTTATGTCCTAGGAGAGCATAATAGGACTGGATAATAGATGTTTTTGAATCTTTTGAGGTTTAAGTATGTTTTCTATAGTGGACAAAATAAATAATTGCTTTATACTTGATATCCACTTCTTTGTATTTTCTAGAAGGGACACTAGTTTCTCTTTTAGATATACAGAAAATTTTATTTGAGAACATTTCTCTGGGACTCTAGGATTTGGGCATAATAAACAAAAAAATGTAAGAAAAAGCCTAGTTTGTTCACCTTAAGGGTCACTGGTCTCCTAAGACTGAATCTGAATTTATCTGAGAATTCAGACCTGAAGACCTCCTAGTAGAAAATGTTCCTCATTTCCACCAAGGTAACACCAAAGATTTATTTAAATCCAGACTTTTTAAAAATCATTATCTTATTCAAAATCCTTTGTTTCAATAATGACTATGCACTGTAATATGTATGTAATGTGCATAATGCTTTTCATGATGAGACATTTGAAACAATTTTGGAGGCAATTTTATTGGGGTACCAAAATGCTCCTTTTCTGTGTTGTTCTTTTTTTTTAATAGCCTTTCCATTACAAAAATATTTCACACTGGGGTACTTTGTGATCTAACTGTATAATAAGAATCACAGTGATAATGCATTAATGGCAGACAAATTGTCCCATGGCTATTCATAATCGAGGACCCTTTTATCATAGCTTTCTTCTCCAGGTCCTTGTTATGCACTCATTGTGCTCTATAATTTGGCGTCCTGGAAAGCACAGGGTACAGGGAATAGTAATTTTGTTCTGTACCTATTCCTCTCCCACCTTTCAATGTTTACAGGCTTCACAAAGGTCTTTTAGAGGTTTCTTGATCTTCCAGCTTGCCATGTCTCTCTGAATGCCCACAGGAGATTTGACCAAGCAAAGTACAAATACTAGAGTAGATCAGGGCTAAGATGCAGAATCTATTCTCTTGGGATCAGGGTTAGCTTTGTAAGTGAACTTTGAAATAATTTGGGCCAGCTAACTGGCATACTGCTTCCTAATTAACAAACTTCCCACGATGCAGCACACATGACCATGTTAACCAAGGTTTTCCTGAGCTGTCTCTAAACTGGTTTGTCTCTAATCTGGTCATGACAAAATAGGCCAGAGACAGAGTACCAGCAAATCAAACAGCAATCTAATTAATTACTTTCTCTCTAAGGAAATGATTTACAAATCATGGGACCACTCTATTCCTTGGAGCTCCATTTTGTTGTTGTATAGCCAGATATTTTGTACACGATCAGAGTGGGCAGGTGGATCATAGAGCAATCAGATTTGGGATTTGAATGACCTTGCCCATCCATGTAGGAGACCTGTGGGAACAGCTGGGCTGATTGTACAATTTTAGAGTTATAGTACAGTACAGGTTATTCTGATACACTTCACTTAACAGAGGCAAGCACAATTTGAGGCAAGACCTCCCATGACAGAAAGTTTTCATGTTCTCTCAGGCCCAGAGCCTGCCTATCAAAAGGATTTCCATGAACTAAATTTTTATTATTATATTATATTAATCAATATGCGATCATAACTTTTGACAACCAAAATGTGAATTTTGGTTAGTATATGATACAGTTTGTAAATTATGCTCCTTTGATCTTTGGGAATGGTTTGGTTCAAGGTTCCCCTTTGCAATCTTATTCCCTGCTTCTTGTTGCTGTGCACCTATTTCAGTTCTAATTCTTTATGACCCCATTTGGGCTGGAATTTTCTTCTCCAGTTCATTTTACAGATGAGGAAACTGGGACAAACAGGGTAAAGTGACTTGGCCAGGGTCACTTAGCCAGGAAGTGCCTGAGGCCCTATTTAAATTCTGGAAGATGAGTCTCCCTGACTTTCAAGTCTGGCATTCTATCTACCATGCCACCCATTTCCTGCTATTGCTCCTTTATAGTGACTACTTTATAAACAATATACTGACTAGAAAAGAGGGGAAAATGATCAAGGGGACCAGAACAAGATGCAATTTAAGTCAGATATAAACTTCTTGAAAGCAGTGAGCTGTATACAATGTCCCATTAGCTTGAATGCTTACATGGAAGCTGACAACTCTTTCATTTTTTGGAGAAGAACTAGACCGAGCAGATTCAAATGTTCCCATGGGAAACCCTAGGTGAAAGCATGAGCCAAAGAATTACTTGATGGGAGTTCAGTGCTACAATTTGAACCATAGGGAATAATTAAAAAGGTAGCGACTACTCTCTTTCCATAGAACTTGGGTTGTTGATGCTATGATCTTGCTTGCAACCATCAGGGAATTCTGAAGGTCAGGTTAGAAATTAAAAAAGGGTAATTACATATAATCTGACTAGGTGGACAGGAGTTGGTAGGAAAGATTTAAAGAGTTTCTGATCATTCTTTCTCCTTGATACTCTACCCTACTGGGCAAGAGTACTATTTAGCTATTCTTTTTCTCTTCTTGGGGATAACTGGACTTCTCTCTTCTCTCTAACTCTTCTTTGGTGGCTCCATGAGAGTCAAGAAATTATTTTTAATCCAGTTTCATCCTCAGCAGGAATGCTTTTAGAATTACTGTTAAGAGTTAGAGTCTCAATTTTTAGAAGTTGTTTAAGAATTTCAATGTTTGTGCTGAACTAAGAGCATAAAAGGCAGTGTGATAGGTTGGAAAGAGCCTTTCCTTGAACCCCAGAATCTGAGTTCAAATCCTACTTCTTTCATTAACTGTATGTTCCTGTGTAAGTTGTTCCTTGAGCTTCAGTTTCTTCATTTGTAAAAGAAGTATTTGGACTGACTTCTAATGTCTCTGTCAGATTTAAGACTAAGATCTTCTAAGTCCATTTCCTTGGGCAACTAAGTGATACAGAAGATTGAATGCTGAGCTCAAACTCAGGAAGACTTGAGTAGAAAAGGGTGGCAAAATGGAGTCAATGATCCAACAATCCTATTGCCCATTGCTAGAAGGCTCAAAGAAGATTTAGAATTTTTTTTCTTTCTATTGTTTTAATAGGAATGGATGTTGCATTTTACCATAGGCTTTTTTCAGCATCTTTTGGATCCCCTTTTTTTAAAATACTAACTTATATTCTTATTTGTTTACACATTACTAAAATAGTCTTGTTATAAGAGTAAACATAATCCCCCTTCACCCCCCCCCCCAAAATAAAAAGTCTCATGAGAAATAAAGTGAAAGAAGGAGAAAAAAAGTGTGCTTCAGTTTGTATCCAGTTACCATCAGTTCTGTCTCTGGGGTAGATCACATTCTTGATCATAAGTCCATCAATGAAGTTACTTCCATATTTTTCCATAGTTACTGTTGCTGATTGTAATTCCCCTCCATCCATTCCTCCCCACTACCATATTTTATATTTTCTCTCTCCTTTCACTCTGTCCCTCTTCCAGTGTGTTCTGTGGGGTAGCCAACTGGTGCAGTAGACAGAGTACCAACCCTGGGGCCAGGAGGCCCCAAACCCACAGTGTACCCTAGAAACCCAGCAACCACCCAGCCCCATGGTCCCAGACAGGCCACCCAATCCCACCACCTTGCAAAAAGTAAAAAGAAAAAAATTGTGTTGTATCTGACTATCCTCTCCTATGATCTGCCTTTTTCTCTATCATCTACATCTCTCCTCCCTTCCCCCATCTCCTTTCTCCTATCCCCTTCCTCTCCTTTTTCCCTCTAGATTTCTATACCCTGTTAATTATGTATGTTGTTTCCTCTCTGAGCCATTTCCCATGAGAATGAAGGCTCCCTCATTCCTCCTCATCTTCTTCCTTTCCACATCATTGCAAAAGATTTTTCTTGACTCTTTTACATGAAATATTTTAGTCTATTCTCCCTCTCCTTTCACTTTCTCCCAGAACATTTCCTTTTCACCCATTGACTCCATTTTTACTATATATTATACCTTCAAATTCAGCTCCCTCCTGTGCCTTGACTATATAGGCTCCTTCTAACTGTCCTAATAAATGAGAAAGTCCATATGAGTATTATTAGTATCATCTTCCCATGTAGGAATACATGCAGTTCAACATCATTATATCCCTCATAATTTACCCTTCCCATTCAACCTCTCTATGCTTCATCTGACTCCTGTACTTGAAGATCAACTTTTCTATTTGCCTCAGTTTGCTCTAGTCATTTCAACAGGAACATTTGAAATTCCCCTATTTTATTGTATGTCCATCTTTTACCCTGGAAAGGGATGTTCAGTTTTGCCAAGGTTTAAAACTGTTAAAGGATGTGTGGCCTTGATACTTTCCCTTGCCAGTCAGTTAGTAAACATTTATTAGGCCAAGTAATGTGTTTAGGACATAAAGTATGACAAAAAAATAATTCCTGCCTTCAAGAAGCTTATATTCTAATGGGAGAAGACAAGCCCAGAGTAGAAGCTGAAAGGGGAATGAACAGGGGGGAAGCAGAAGGTATAGATGAGATATAAATTTAGGGCTGAAGCGACCATGTCTGATGAAGAGGTTACTGGGGCATGAAGAAATCCAAAGTGTAGCCAGGTGAAAAATGAGCAGATCCCTTTCATTTTAAATATTCAAAGCCTATGACACCAGTAGGGCAGCCTGATGGCACAATGGATAGTGTTCAGGCCTGTAGTCAGGAAGTCTCAGATGTTAGCTGCATGACCCTAGGCAAGTCACTTAACCCTGATGCAGGGAAAAGATATAGTGAATTATGATTGTAACAGAAACAAAATTTGTAAAGACTGCTAAATCTTGTTAAATTGGGTGGAGGTTCCCTACTCTTGAGATATAAATCTACTACCATTGTTTCATTGTTTAATGTAAAATTTATATCCTGACCTCCTTAGGCTTCAACCCTTTACCTAATTCTGGGTCCAGTAAGGAGAAAGGAATCTATTTTTTGCCCTCTGGATAAGGACAAGACTATAAAAATCTGGGTGGGGTCTCAGTTTTCTCTGCCTGACTGCTCTTTTGTCTCTCTCTTTTTTTGCCTACCATTTTCTTATGTGTTGTAACTTTTAATACATTTTTATTTCCTTTCCACCCTTGCTTTCCCGGGTCTGAATAAATGATTTCTCATAGTCAGAACAGAATTCAAGTAGCCAGCAGCCACAACTCTATTTGCCTCAGTTTCCTCTTCTATAGGAGAGGAATAGCAGGGATCCTGTCCCACAGTACACATTGGAAGAGGGACAGAGTGAAAAGAGAGAGAAAATATAATAAATGGTAGTGGGGAGAAATGGATGGAGGGAATTACAATCAGCAGCAGTAACTATGAAAAAATATAGAAGTAACTTCACTGATGGACTTATGATCAAGAATGTGATCTACCCCAGAGACAGAACTGATGGTAACTGAATACAAACCGATGTACATTTGTTTTCCTCCTTCTTTCACTTTTTTCTTTTTTTTTTTGGTTTTGTTTTGTTTTTAGGTTTTTGCAAGGCAAATGGGGTTAAGTGGCTTGCCCAAGGCCACACAGCTAGGTAATTATTAAGTGTCTGAGACTGGATTTGAACCCAGGTACTCCTGACTCCAGGGCCGGTGCTTTATCCACTGTGCCACCTAGCCACCCCCTCTGCGCCACCTAGCCACCCCTCACTTTATTTCTCATGAGATTTTTTTATTCTTTTGGGGAAGAAGGGGGATTATGTTTACTCTTATAGTAAGACTATTTTAGTAATGCTTTTATACATTAATTTACAATGTAAATTAATATTTTTTTTAAAAAGAGGGACCAAAAAAAAGAGAGATCTAATAGCAGGGAAGGAAACAGCAAGTCACTCTAGTCTCTTTGCCAAAAAATTCCAAAATGGGGTGATGGAGAGTAGGACATGACTGAAATGACCAAACAACAACAATGATACCAATAACAATCTTCCCTAGACAACTTTCTTTTGAAATTTTATCTAATGGTTTTATCGCCCCACTGACATCCTATTTTGATAGCACAATAAGGTATAGGTGAACCCCTGAGTTTTCAAAGACTATAAAAGAAGAGAGCAAGCTCTGGGGTCAGGGAAGCAAGGGTCTGGTGTAGTCATTTCTTGATGGCAAATTCTACAACTGCCTTCCCCAAGTCCAGAAATGAACTCTCAGTCTGTCTCTGTGCTCATTTGTCTGTTTCTTTCTCTCCATTTCTGTTTTCCTATCTAGTTCTCTTTGTATGTGTTTCTGACTTTGAGTTAGTCAACAAGCATTTATTAATCTTGCCAAGCATTATGATAAATGCTAAATGGGAATACAAATACAAACAAGCAAAAAAGAGATGGTCCCTGCCCTCAAGGAATTTTTTGTCTAATGGGGGGAGACAACACACAAAAAAGGAAGCTGAACAAGGGTGAGGGGAGATAAGGGGGGAGACAAAAGTACCTGACTTGGGAACTTGGTAGAGGCTGTCTGGAATGTAGCCTGAGGAATGAGACAGGGCTAGCCTGAAAGAGCCATTCAGTCAAAGGAGAGTCCTCGGGTGGAGAGTCATTTCTGAGGTGTTAATTCCAAGATCTGCAGTGACCTTGGAAGAGGAAAATGGGGAAAAGAAGTGGAGATTCAGAGTGCTGTCTGGAGAAGAGTGCCTTATGTCTCAGGCATTCATACACAGCCATATATACATTCATACACATGCACACCTTTATGGATTTCTGGAAAACAAGTTCCACACTTTCTCCTTTATTTTGGTCACACAATTTGTTTCCTTGACTCTCATGCTGGTGTCATAAACCATGAATATCTGAATGGAAGGGATTTCATCTTCCATTCTGCCTGTTCCTTTTACAGATGAGGAAACTTCGGTCCAGAGAGGTTGAGGAGCTTGCCCAAGTTAATTAAAAGCAAAATTAGAGCTAAAGCTCAGGTCCTCTAATCCCTCACCCCAGAATTCTTCCTAGGAGATCACATTATCCCATAACAATTCTTACCTATTGCTGCTTTTAAATGTTTTCCAAGTAGGTTGATTTCTCTCGTCTCCCAAATCTTATTTGGTCCATCCTGGGTTTCCTGACCCATCCTCTCTCTTCAACATTCTTACCACTTCCCAACTCATAAAGTCTCTAAGAGATTCCAATTTTTCATAATTTTCCCCTGGTTTTACCCTTCTCCCTTTCTCATCAAGTTACCAACCTGCTTTGGTAACTGTAAGCCAATGTACTCTGCCTATGATCTAGTCTAGTCAAAACCCTATTGATTTAACATACCCTGCCCTGGTATTTCCTTCTTTCTTGCAGCATCCTCAGAGATTGACATATCACATCTTTTCTAGACTATGTAGGGTCACCCATCATTTACCGTAACTTTTCAAGAGAAGATTTGTATTGAGCATTATATTTTATTTTTTTAGGTTTTTGCAAGGCAAATGGGGTTAAGTGGCTTGCCCTAGGCCACACAGCTAGGTAATTATTAAGTGTCTGAGTCTGGATTTGAACCCAGGTACTCCTGACTCCAAGGCTGGTGCTTTATCCACTACACCACCTAGCCATCCCCTGAGCATTTTATTATGACTGGACTCACTGCTGGTATGGATTTTAGAATGTTTGAAATTTTTAAAAAATTCATCTGTTATTAGAAACGTAGATCTCAGATAAGCTATTCTGACTAAAAAAATAGGATGTGGATATAATTTGGATAAAAGACAGAAAATCTACCAAATTCTCTCTTTAAAAAAATCATTCCACTTAACCTAATCTTGTTTATTTAGTTTGAAATTCTGCCATTAGGGCTTTATTATTTTGTTGTTTTCTTTTTTGTTTGGGTTTTTTTTTTTTTGCAAGGCAAATGGGGTTAAATGATTTGCCCAAGGTCACACATCTAGGTAATTATTAAGTGTCTGAGGTTGGATTTGAACTCAGGTCTTTCTGAATCCAGGGCTGGTACTCTATCCACTGTGTCACCTAGCTGCCTGGGGCTTTATTATTTTGACTTAAAGTCTTGGTATCTGGTAAAAATGTACATCTTACTCTCCAGAGAGATAAGGAGATATTTATATCAGTCTTCTCATTTTAGTGTGAATCAGTTTATAAGAGACTTTCCAGAGACTACATTTTAGTAAGGGAGAAGATACAATGAACATGTGCTTCTAAACATAAGAACTTGGGTCTCTTGATTAAAGAAGGTAGAGGTTCTTCTTCAAAGATGCAGATTACAAAAGAGGATGCTGTTAAATTACAATGAATTTTACCTATTTCCAGAATTTTCCATAGTTTCCTCCTGACTCTAGTTAAACTTCTGTTTTAGCTTTACTGAGCAAGTTTAAAAGAAATGAAAGCAAAAAACATCAGCTATAATTAATGGAGAGGATCATTTGCTCCTGGGTATGAAAATGATGAGCGACAACTCAAGTTTTCCTAAGCAACCTCTTAAGCATTCACACAGTCTGAGTCTATATTTAGAGACACTAGATTACATATTTTACTTCATTGTCTTTCATTTTCAAGCAATTACACTTCATTAATAATGAAGTGTTGAAGTAAACTAGGGCTGGGAGTATTTGGGTTGAAAATTCAATTTTGGGGGAAGGCAAGTCACATAGATGGTCCCATTAAAACTAGATAATGATGACTGTATTCTTGAGAAGTCCAGAAGGAGGCTGGGGGTTTTCTGGTTTCTATTAAAATTTATGGATAGTATTACTATTCCAAAAGAATGTTTTTGATATTTTTTCAAATTACCTGGATTAGAAATGACTTAGTTCATGAATATCAGATTTGGGTATTTTGCTCTCCATTGCGGTATTTTACTCCCTACAGGGGAAACTAGTTTTTCCTTTAGAGAACTTGCCAGCTTTGGATATAAGCAGGTTTCTTTCCCTCCTGTCTTACTCCATTCTTCATCTGTACCTACGCAGCTTATTTCTCTTTATTTATGCTTTCAGTTTACTCAGACCTCCTGGGAAACTATTTATCCCTCAATGTGCCTATGTACAGTAACTCTCATTAACTTTAATGGAAGCTGCATGTGTGCCCTGATGAACAGGAATATGAAAAGAAAGACTGAATTTAGAATTCCTCCTTGTTGATGGCAGTTCTTTTGTAATAGTTTGTGGAGTCAAGAATTAATGTGATTTAATATACTGTTAACTCATTTTTGTATCATGGTATTCCAAGGATTTGTCAATTATTTAAGGTGAAAAAGAAAAACCTAAGAGGTCCACTGTCTATTTCTGTGATGATATAAAATAGAAAAAAGAAAAGTATATTTGAAAGTTTATGGAAAATGAACTGGTATTTGTTTCATGTATACATTTAAGCTCTATTTTTGCTATCATCTACCTGTTTATCTATCTTTTCTCTATTATCTCTCTTTCTCCCTGCCTATCTATAGGTCCATCCATCTATGTAATTATCTATCAATACAGCCACTCATCATTTATCTATCTAGATATCTATCCATTCATCTATCTTCTTTCATCATCATCATCATCATTATCATTACTATCACCATCAAGCTATACTTATTCTCTACATCTATTATCTATTGGATCTCTCTATGTATCAATGTATATAAATATATATACATATATATGTATGTATGTACACACATATGCACACACACCATATTTCCCCATGAATAAGATGCAACTTAATTTTGGGGTCTGAAATTCAAAAAAAAAGTATTACAGAAAGTGAACTTGAATTTTATTCATCATGAAGTTCAAGAACCTTCTGCTCATGGCTTTCAGGCATCTTTTGGGCCAATCTGGTGTGTGGATATACATACTTAGTCCATTCTGTTTCATGATCCTGAAGCACCAATTATGTTCTCCTTGGAAATCACAGCCACTTCTTTTTCATCAATAATTCTTCTGGTCTCCTGCTGAACCATCTTTGTGGACACGAGAATTCCAATCCTTTGCTCTTCATTCTATCTCTTCAATTCCCTCTCTAACTCAGGAAGTTTGGCTGACGTGCCTCTCATGGCCTTCTGTCGGGTGTTTTCAGGAGGGTTTCTTCTTTCCATAGCCGGGCTTGGCTTGTTTTCTCAGTTGGAGAATGACCAAACTGACGTTCAGCAGGAAGATTTCCATTCACTTTCGCAAACTGGATCACTTTGAATTTGAATTCAGCACTGTACAAAAATCTTTTCTGAGCCATTTCTGGGAAGAACGTGGCAAAATGTAACCCAATATACTGGTAACAAATGCTAAACAATTAGCACAAAGACAAGCATGAAAAAAGCAGGAAATGCAAGTACAAAAATCTACAACCAATGTATAAGACACTCCCAGTTTCTAGACTCCAAATTTTTCAAAAAAGGTTGTGTCTTATACAAGGGGAAATGCTATACATATGCACATACATGCATATATACATATATGCATGTACATATGTATGTATATATGTATATGTATATGTGTATATGCATGTGTGTGTATATATGTATATGTATATGTATATGTATGTGTATATATATATATATATATGCCTCCCTATTTGTATATCCATCTAGTTTAGTTTTGGAAAAGACTTCTGTTTCAAATCTCTTGCTTTAAAGATGAGCAAATTGAGTTCCAGAAAAGTATATGCTAGAGCAGCTGGAGAGGCAGTGATAGAATTTGAACAAAGAGCATCTGATTCCAAATTCATTGCTCTTTCCACCTTACAGCAGGCCTGGGACTATGTACATGCACACAAATAGGTACAAACAGATGAACACGTGTGCACTGTTTGTATACAGACATACAATTATAAATGACAGGGGGCCAGCTTAGTGGGTAACATAAGGCTTATTAGTTTCCTGAGCAGGATTGATTTACTCACCCTAGAATAGAGATCACTGCAGCTAGATAATTTGTAAAGAACTGGATTTTATTTGCACCTACCTAATTAATGATTTCTTTTTTCCTTCTTAAGAGAATTTGAACCATTAAAGGAGAAATATTCTGGATTCCTGTGGTAGCATTTAGAACTAGAAAGTCCCATATCTGTTTCAGTTCAGGCTAGGCAGCAGCAAGAACAAAGGATTTAGAGTAGCTAAAATTCTGAATTTGCTACATATCCCCTGCATGATCTTGGGCAGGTTACTGTACCTATTATCATAGGCCTCAGTTTCCTCATTTGTAAAATCAAGTTGTTGGACTGAATGACCTCTAAAGCCTTTTTCTAGTCCAAATGACATGTCTTTTCCTCATCTTCTGGCAGTGATCCTCATTTTCCTCCCAGAATCTTGAACTTGGTGCCTGAGGCCAAGGATTATAAGCTCTGATAAATTTGTTTTTCCTTACCTTCCCCAGACCAAGCCTCCATGCTATTTTTTGACCATCTCCATCAACTAATTGTACAGGTCACCTTTTTTCCCTTCCTTTCATCTCATTCCTTACTAACTTCTCTTTATTTGTTATCTTCCTCCCATTAGCATATAAGCTTTTTTTTTTTTAAGGCAGGGACTATTTCATTTGCTTCCATTAGCAGAGTGCCGGATTAATTCTTTCTCTCTCTCTCTCTCTCTCTCTCTTTCTCTCTCTCTCTCTCTCTCTCTCTCTCTCTCTCTCTCTCTCTCTCTCTCTCTCTCTCTCTCTCTCAATATCTCTTTCTCTTTGCCCTCCCCCGCCACCTTTTTCCTCTACCTCATATGAACCTGAGGTCCATAAAGATGAAGTGACTTGCTCAAGATCAAATAGTAGTAATAAGCAGCATCAAGATTGGGACTTAGATCTTCCAACTCCAGAGACCATGTTCTTTTCCATTATACTACATGGATTTGTTGGCATGCATGATTTTTCCATGGAGAAAGTCATAACCTTGTTTGGTTGATAATTTTGTATAGTAATGATCAGTTTAAGTATCAAGTTGAACATAATTATATACACAGAGACAGAGAAAGATAGAGAATTAGAGAAACAGAGGCACAAAAAGATTAATATAATTATACACACACATGCATATATATGCATATATATGTATATACATATATATATATATATATATATATATATATATATATATATATATAGAGAGAGAGAGAGAGAGAGAGAGAGAGAGAGAGAGAGAATTAGAAATAGAGGGACAGAGAGAGAAATGATGATCTTTAAGGTATTGTGGAAGATAAGGGTCTGAGTCCTAACCCTTTCTTTTAACAAAAAATAAGGAGGAATTTTTGCCTCTAGGACCAGTACTTATGACCTCAGTCTACCCAGGGAAATCTGAAGTAGTTTTAGGGTTCTGCTTGGGAGAATTATAGAGTTATTCATAAAATTGAACCGTACTGGAGAGCCTCCAGGGAGATCTTTTAATCTCCTCTGCCAGAACCACAGGTATCTCTTGGTGTAGCAAATCTGTAAAACACAAAAATTAAATTTCTCAGGGAAATCCCCCATGCACATTCTGATCTCAAGTAATTATATTTCCATAGATAAAGGGAACAAGATCATTTATAAAAGAGAATCAGACTTTCAAGCTATCAGAGGCCATTAGGGATAGAATAATAAGAGATATTTTAGCTCTGCTTAAATAGACGGAGAGAAGAGGGAGGGGAGGAGAAAAATGATAGCTCTTAAATTATTTGGCTTAGCTAAGTTGACTCCAAGAATCTATAGCATGCACAGTGGTCACACCCTAGGAAAAACATGTTGGCAGGTGAGCTAAACCAGGTTGAGATAAGGGATGGCCCTCAAATGCTCAGTGAGTTAGAGAAAAGTATACCCTAAGCAAGTGAAGCCTCCACTACTCCCTAGCAGAATGAGCAATTGAGAACAATTTTCTCCAACAGCCGTAAAAGTAGCTGAAACAAACTCTATGGAGAACTTAAAGCTTGGTTAGAGATCAAAGAGGCCAAGGTTGACCTCAGCATCCTAGGTCATCACCAGGTATCCTGACTTTTGTCTCATCACTGGATTTCAGTGAATATGGAAGAGAGAGTGAGGCTAAGGACTTTGTCTAATACTTCCTCACTTCAATCTAGATAAAAGTCAAGATAGCCCTCTGTCATCAGTCCTTGAATACAACCAACTTGGCTTTTTAAGCAAGAAGGAAATAGTGGAGAGTGAATAAATTCATTAGATCAAAGTAATACTGTAAGACCTTAGATAATAGAAAACATAATGTCTTCACAGTAGGCCCCAAAAGAGAACTAATCAGAATTGTCATTGGGTCAAGACCCTGCTATCCTGTGGAATTGTCTTTCTCATAGTGCTGATCTGTAGGAGTCCCTATCTCTGAAGAGGTTTGGGGTTGCTGAAGAAGTAACTTCCTTCCCATATAAAGAGATAGTGAAAGCTATGTTTGAGAGACTCTAACCCACTCACACAGTAGATCATCTAAACAAGGCTATGTCAGATTTAAGATTTTCTATGGGTCAAAATCCACTCAAAATCATAATGCCCCAAAGATGAATTTGCCTTTATTTGTCAGATAGAGGACTCAACTAGTTTAATGCAAAGGTATTTATTAAAATTGAATAGTAATAAAAGTAGCAATAAAACATTTCTTCCATATACCTAGTTCGAACTCTCCCACATGTAAAGAGGCATATAAGTAGGGACATATAGTTAGAGTTCATGTATCTAGAGCACACATATGGAAGGACAACTTAGATTCCCAAATGCTTCAAGGATACTTATGTCTTCTGATAATATCATCACACTGTTCATCTGGGCTCTCAGTCTTTGCTGGGCATGTCCAATGGTCTCTGCTAGACTTTTTTTCATTGGTAATCTTCTTGATTATCTTCTTTGGGTTTTCCTCATGGCAGGTTTTGCCTGGCTGATTCTCAATCCTGCCCCACTCATGCCAAGGTTGTAAATCACTGCCAGGCACAGGTTCACTGATCATGAACAAATCTGTCCCCTGATTCCAGGCTCTGAATTTAATTAGTCTTCAGCTTGAGGTAATAACTTTTCCTCATAGGAGGAGTGCATTCTGCCATCCTTCTTCCAGTTTTTAAAAAGGTCTATTTGTCTTTTTTCTAGTCAATTGTCAGTAACTATATATTAAGCACCTACTGTGTGCTACCCCTGCCCTCAAGGAATTTACAATTTAATGGGAAGACAATAGACAAAAAGAAGCTAAAAAATAATCAAGAGGATGGGTTGTGGTGGAGAAGTTAGAGAAGTTTCAAACAAAATAATGCAGCCAGGCAAGAAATAAGGTAAGGTACAGAGGTCTGTACACAGCATTTGTAGATTTGACTGAATTCATGAGAATTTATGGAAAATTATCTCAAAATTTAGTTGCCCAAAGAAGTTCATCAGTATTGTATATCAATTTCATAACAACACGCTTAACTAAGTTCTGAATAATGAAAGATGCTCTCAAGCTTTCTTGATCACCAATGCAGTAAAGAAAGGCTGTGTGCTTGCTCTCATGCTTTTTAACTGTTTTCCACACTGTTGTCAAAGACCTTCAATTAGGACTACTGCACCTATGGTAAATTATATAACTTGAAAATGCTGTAAGACAAGACTCAAGTGGAGGTACAGTTGATGCATGATATTTTCTTTTTAGATGATTGTGCACTCATTGCATCCTCTGAAGATGAGATGCAGTAGAGTATGGATCTATTCTTTCCTGCTTATGCTAATTTAGAATTAAGGAGTACAAAACCCTTAAAGGACATTTTCTTTTATCAGATGTCAAACAGTTCAGAATATAGTTCACTAGTGAACTAGTATCCCAGGTTAAAATCAACTTTTTCTTTTTAAGAAAATGATAACAAAGAGATATCATGCCAGAATTTATGGGATGCAGCCATGGCAATTTTTAGGGGAAACTTTATATCTCTAAACGTTTATATGAATAAAATAGAGAAAGAGGAGATCAATGAATTGGGTATGCAATTGAAAAAACTATTAAAAGAACAAATTAAAGATGCCCAATTACATACCAAATTAGAAATTCTGAAAATCAAGGGATATATTAATAAAAATGAAAGCAAGAAAACCATTGACCTAATAAATAAAACTGAGTTGGTTTTATGAAAAAAAGATTTTTTAAAAAAGATAACCAAATTATTAGTATCAAAAATGAAGAAAGTGAACTAACCATCAATTGAGGAAATTAAAGGAGATAAATCAGAGCTATTTTGCCAAACTATGCCAATAAATTTGAAAATCTGAGTGAAATGGATGAATATTTACAAAAATATAAACTTCCCAGATTAACAAAACATTATGCTTAGCTACAACTGTAACAGAAGAAAATACTTAAATAATTCCATTTCAGAAAAATGAAATTGAAGAGACCAACAATAAATTCCCTAAGAAAAAGTCTCCAGGTACAGATGGATTTACAAATTAATTCTACCAAACATTTAAGGAACATTTATTTAATTCCTAGTCTACATTACCTATAAGAGAAGAAGGACTTCTGCCCAAATTCCTTTTATGTCACCAGTTTGGGACTGATACCTGAACCAAGAAGAACTAAAACAAAGAAAATTATAGACCAATCTCCCTAATGAATGTTGATGCAAAAATCTTAAATACAGTTTTAGCAAAGAGATTACAGCAAGTTATTACTTGGATAAAACACCATGATCAGGTAGAATTTATACCAGGTAGACAGGGTTGATTCAATATTAGGAAATCACTCAACAAAATTGAACTTATCAATTACAAAACAACAGAAATCATATGATTATCTCAATAGATGTTGGAAAAAACCTTTGACAAAATATAACATCCATTCCTATTAAAAACACTAGAAAATATGGTAATAAATGGAGTTTTCCTTAAAATAATAATCAGTATCTATATAAAACCATCAACAAACATGTAAACTGGGAATAAACTACGAGCATTTCCAATAAGATCAGGGGTGAAACAAGGATGCCTATTATCACCGTTACTATTGAATATAGTATTAGAAAAGTTAACTTTAACAATAAGAGAAGAAAAAGAAATTGAATGAATCAGAATTAGCAATGAGGAAGCAAAGCTTTCACTTTATAGGATGGTTTACTTAGAGAACCAAAGAAAATTTGAACCTACGAAAATCATCTAAAAACTTGAAACAATTAACAAATTCAGTAAAATAGTAGGATATAAAATAAACCCACATAAAACATCATCATATGAACAACAAAGCCCAAGAGCAAGAGATAGAGAAATTCCATTTAAAGTAACTGGAGACAACATTAAATACTCAGGTATCTACCTCTCAAGACAAATCCAGAAACTATATGAACACAATTACAAAGCACTTCTTACAAAAATAAAATCAGATCTAAACAATTGGAAAACTGTCAGTTTCTCATGGTTAGATTGAACTAATATAATAAAAATGACAATTCTACCCAAATTAAATTACTTATTCAAGGCCACACCAATCAAACTACCAAAAATTATTTTACCAAGCTAGTAACAAAATTCATCTGGAGCAACAAAAAGTCAAGAATATCAAGGGATCTGATAAAAAAAATATAAAGGAAGGTGACCTAGCTCTTCCAGATCCAAAATTTTACTATGAAGTGGCAGGCATCAAAACTGCCTGGTACTGGTTAAGAAATAGTGTAATGGATCAGTGGATTAGGATAGGTTCAAAAAGAAACAGTAGTAAATGACTACAGTATTTACTGTTTGACAAACCCAAAGACATTAGCTTCTGGGATAAGTACTCACTCTCTGACAAAAATTGTTGGGAAAACTTGGATAATAGTATGGCAAAAACTAGACAAAGACCCACATCTCACACCTATACCAAAATAAGGTCAAAATGGGTACAGGATTTAGATATAAAATGCAACACCATAGACCAAATTAACAGACCAAGAAATACTCTATCTGTCAGATCTATAGAAAGGGGAAAAATTCATGACCAAGCAAGAAATAGAGTACATTATAAATTGCAAAATGGATGATTTTGGTTATATTAGATTAAAAAGGTATTGCACTAATAAAACCTATTCTGCCATAATTAGAAGGAAAATAGAAAGCTGGAGAACAATTTTCACAGCTAGGTGGTTCTAATAAAGGTCTCATTTCTAAAATTTATAGAGAATTGTATCAAATTTATAAGGTTACAAGTCATTCCCCAGTTGATAAATGGTAAAGGCTATGAACAGACAGTTTTCAAATGAAGAAATCAAAACTATAATATAATCATATGAAAAAATGATCTAAATTATCATTTATTGGAGAAATGCAAATAAGAACAACTATGAGGTTCCACAGCACACCTGTCAAATTGACTAAGATGAAAAAAGGGGATAATGATCAATGTTGGAGAGGTGGGAGGATTGGGACATTAATGCATTGTTGGTGGAGTTGTGAATGGATCTAACCATTCTGGAGAGCAATATGGAACTATGCCCAAAGAGCAATAAAAGTGATCATACCCTTTGACCCAGTAATAACAATACTAGGCCTATATCCAAAAGAAATCATAAAAAATGGAAAAAGTCCCACATGTTCCAAAATATTCATAACAGCTCTTTTTGTGGCAGCAAAGAATTGGAAATTGAAGGGATGCCCATCAGTTGGGGAATGATTGAACAAGTTTTAGTATATGAATGTTATAAAATACTACTTTTCTTTAAGAAATCACGAATGGTTGGACTCTAGAGAAGCATGGAATGAATTACAGGAACTGATGCTGAGAGAAGGGAGAAGACCAAGAGAACATTGTACACATTAACAACACATTGTGAGTTGATCAACCTTGATGAATGCAACTCCTCTCAGCAGTTCAGAGATCTAGAACAACCCTAGGAGACCAGCTATAGACAATGTTATCCTCATTCAGAGAAAGAAAAAACAAAACCAACAAAAAAACCTACAGAATCTGAATGAAGAAGACATTCATGTTTTAAAATTTTCTCATATATTTCTTTCCTATCTCATGGTTTTCTCTCTTTTCCCTAATCCTAATTCCTCATATTGAAAATGACTAATCTGTCAACATGTTAAATGCAAATGTATATGTAGAATATTCATCTGACTGTCCACTGCTGTGGGAAGGGGGATGGAAAGGGAGGGTGGAAGGAAAAATGTAACTTAAAAATATGCATATGCATGTGGATGAATGTTGAAAAACTTTCATTACATGTAACTGGAAAAATAAAATAAAATATCAATAAAAAAAAGAAATGGGGGCAGCTAGGTGGTACAGTGAATAGACCACTGGTGCTGGAGTCAGGAGGACCTGACTCAAATTTGACCTCAAACACTGTGTGACCTTGACTATGTGTCACTTAATCCCATTGTCTTGCCAAAAAAACAAAAAAACAAACAAACAAAAAAAAAAGAAATCTATATTCCTTGGTTACCAGGGATAAAGTTTCTTTCAAGAATTTCTATCTGACTTAGTGTCAGATAGTCTATATTATTTATTGCTTAATTTCTAATTTAAAAAAAAATCCTATGCCCCCAAATTAATTTTAGGAGGTCATGCCCAAGAATCCTTATATGGATCTGATCCTTTTTTTTAAGAACCCAAAATGCTTCAAGTCTACTTTCAAATGAGTGAGATAGAAAAAAGTATATTAACCAAACTGGAGAAGTTGGAGAGAAAATGAATAAGGCCATTGTCCTTCCTCCGCCTAGCCACATTCCTACCTTAACATCATCTACATGATAATTCAAGAAAGAAAGAGAAAATAATAACAGAACACAAAAAGCTTCCTATAGGAGATAACTGAACCTTGAAAGGAATGGAAATTCTAAGAAGAAGAAGAAGTGAGGAGAGAGTCATTCTGGGGTTGGGAGATCAGTCTATTCAAAGTTAAGAAAGGGGGAGAAAGACTGACAAATTTGGGGAACAGCAAGTCAGTCATTTTGATTAGGACCTAGATTAGGGGGAAAAATGAGTAATGGTGAATGATAAGCCTGGGAAAGGAGGCTGGAACCAGATTGTGAAGGGCTTTGCATGGCAAATTAAATTCATACTTTATTCCAGAAGCAATAGGGAATCACTGAAGCTTACAAATAAATGCCATTAAAAAAAATCTTTAACCAAGGATCTATAACAAAATTTGTTTCTGTTGAGTCATTTTTCAGTTCTGTCCTAATCTTCATGATCCCATTTGGGGATTTTCTTGGCAAAAATAATGGAATGGTTCATCATTTCCTTCTCCAGCTCATTTTACAGATGAAGACACTGAGGCAAACAGGGTTAAAGTGACTTGCCCAGGGTCACACAGCTAGGAAGCATCTGAGGCCAGGTTTGAGCTCAAGAAGATAAGTCCTCCTGACTTCAGCCCGGTGCACTATCCACTGTGTCACCTAGGTGTAGAGTCAGACAAAATCAAGTTGTTTCTACTCACAATCATTCCTGATATTATAATGAAATCATATTTCTTTTCATTTATAATAAATATTTAAGTGACTACTAGTACAAGGGGCCAGGCTAAGGTGCCAGAGGCCCCAGAGGGAGCTTTTTCAAGTCATTTGTTCCATAAGCAATGTGGAAATAAACAGTGACTTTTCTGATTGAGTCTTCTGTCAGTTTTTCACTGACTATCATCTTTCTGAGGATAATGAATCCAATCACTCATTCTTCATATCAGATTGCGATAAAATGTAGCAGCCAAGGAGAGGGAAGTAAGAAATTGAGGAGGATTCTCTATCAGCTGGTATCAGGATGAAAAGGCTTGTTTTGACTCACTTAAATGATTCTTTTAATAGAAACCACAAGAGGTTCCCAGAAATTAGAATAGGAATCAGCTGTTTTTGTAGTTAGGCTCTTTGAGAAGATTTTAGATGTGTAGTGAGATGACATTGACCAGATCTCTGGATTTTCCATAATTGGTATTCAATAAAGTTTATCATTTTAATATTCAGGACTGAAGTAAAGTCTTCTTGGTATATCACTGTGTTGTATGGGGACAGATGTATTTACATCTTCCAGAGTGTGACTTCTAAGAGGAGAAAAGTAAATCAATCTCCCTCCCTTTTCCCAGAGGACCATAGGTGTGAAACAATGCATATAATTTTAAGACTCATTTGGGAAACTTCACTAAAATGTTACCTTGCCTTTTTTTTGCTTATTCTTTGTTATAAGGATAGATCTCTCAGGAGGAGAGAGGAAAAGAATGTATTTTGAAATACAGGAGATTGTGCTTATGTGATTATTTGCATGATATCTTCTCCATTACAATATGAGTTCCTTGAGAGCAGGAATGTGTTTTTACCTTGCTTTTTCATGTAGCTGGTGTCTGAGACATGATGCATGTTTAATAAATGTCTGTCTTAATGTTGCCCCATTTATTGCTTGTGTAGCATCCTGGTTACAAATACATCATTGCATCCTAGATGGGGCTCTGATATGTGACCTGATACCTAGTACCGGATATAAGGAATATCAAGAACCCAGATTGAACCTTCAAATCTTAGCAGTAATTAAGACTTCTTTTAGCTTGTTCCCTTAGTCAAGATCTCTTTGGAAGAATCAGAATTAAATTTGCTTTTAGTTCTTCCCTTGGGGATTAAGTTGTTTAATTTCACTCTTACATCAAAATTTCTCTAAGTCTCCTAGTCTTTCCAGGACATCATCCTGGTGATGAATTTCATAAATTCATAGGTGTGATCCATTCACCCCCCCACTCTCACATGATTTCCTTATGACTAATGGCACATATTTCCAAGATAGTTGATCAAAATTAAGGATGCAAAATGAAGTTAGCAGGTTCTTGTTGAGAGACATAGGACTAGCGCCCCAACAATCTGTTAAATGGATGGACCTAGCCAAGGAGTTTCAGACTGATTGAGCTCATCTTATCCTAGCCCTTCAATGTGCTTGTGAGAGGAAACTGAGATTTGGGAAAATTACATCACATGTCATAGGCCAGAGACCTAGTGGTAGAATTGAGACAAAAACTTAGGTCTAGTTAACAAAGTCTGGAGTTCTTTAGATTGTATGCCATGATATATCTGACTGTTCCCCATACTAGACTTGTGGAATATAAGTATCTATAACTAGCAGTTTTCTCCTGAACAAAAATTAGGACCAAATCTGACCAAAAATAATTTTAAAATGGAGTTTGATTTTTTTCCCCCCGAATTTTTACACTAAGTGATCTTAGACAACCGGGTGGACAATGGAGTCAAAAAGAACTGAATTTAAATCCTGACTCATGTATTTATTAACTGTAGGACCCATACTCTTTGTGCCTTGGCTTTCTCATCTGGAAGCTGAAGGAATCAGAGGTGAGGTACTTAGACAGATAGATAGATAGATAGACAGACAGACAGACAGACAGATAGATAAATAGATATGTATATCTATATATATAGATATACATATATAAATAATTTTGATTTATATATATAATATATATATAGAGAGAGATCTTTGAGATGAGGAGTTTGGACAGGATGACTGCTAACATTCTATAACTGTGATTCATTGAGATCTGCTGCCTGGATATGATTAGGTGCATAAATATAATTGAGAGTGAAGGAGACGCCACAGGGATAGAATAAGACATCTATGTCCTATTTTCTCTTTTCTTTTACTCAGGGTTTTTTTGCCTTGGATAATCCAGGGCATGGAATAATTAAGCTCATGCTGTAATTTTCCTTGACGGGAACTCTGTGAACTGCATAGATTTGGCTTCATTATTTAGTTGTGTTTCAAGCAAATGTCAGTAAAAGAATTAAATTGTGAAATGCCAGTTTAATTCATTATTTCTCACCTCCTCCAATAAATCTGAAAGCATTTTGTTCATTTTTCTAAGGAAAGGACTTAGGAAAACTACATTGTGTATTTTCTGCAAACATGCAAATAATTGAGGCAGACTATTGAATTGCAGTTAAATACTGAATTTTGTTTCATGTCATGCATGAAGGGATGAAGCAGTATTATGGGAAATTAAAATGACAATTTGGGGGAAAATCTGACTTGAACTCTTCTACTTAAAAACCGAACTGAAATAATAACTATTTAAACCTTTTCAAATAACTTGAGAGCCATTTTCAAATAAAATAAGCAAAATGCTTTACTCCTTTGCAGTTGTAATTAACACATTCTTTACCACTTCTACAAAGAGAGAAGACAAAATATTTTTATTCCTACACATATTTTCCACACAATTAGTCCTTGGATAAATTAGCATCTAGGCTAACATTTACTGGAAAGAATTTGAAATTAAATTGAACCATATAAAAAAAGCGGACCAAGCTAATAATGATGATGATAATTTACAAAATACAACACTTTTCTCATAATAACCTTGTGACCCAGATTGGAAGCCAGAGAACTTGGGTCTCAACCAGTAAGCCTCAGTTTTCTCATCTGTAAAATTAAGTTTGGTTTTAGTTGTTTCAGATTCTTTGTGATCCTTTAGAAATTTTCTTGATAAAGCTATTTGGAGTAGTTTGCCATCCCCTTCTCCAGCTCATTTTACAGACAAGGAACCTGAAGCAAACAGGATTAAATGATTTGTCCAGAGTCACACAAGCTGAATTTGAATTTGGATTTTTCTGACATCACCCTGGGAGTTCCATCTACTGCACCACCTAAGAACCTAAGAAAGTTGATTAAATTATCCACCAAAGGCCCTTCCAATTGTAAATTTGAATACTTCTGATGGGTAGAGTAGGTATCAATATTCCCATTTGACAAATGAAATAACTGAGATTTAGAAAGGTGGAATGCCTTGCTAATGATCACATTCCTAATCACTGTTAAAGCCAGGGTACATCCCTATAATTTTGATTATAATCTAGTTCAATTTCCACCATAGCTGCTACTTCTTTAGTCTTTGCTCTCAAAGTAAAATCTTGCAAAATTAATTAGTTAAGGACTTAACAGTTCAAGATTCAGAAATGCCCATCAGCCAATATCAGAGATGGGTAAAGGTCCTATGATTTTCATCACAAACTATAAAGACATACTCTTTTTCAATATAAGAACAGTATTCCTATTTAGTGATTCATAAACTCATGTCTGATTCTGTCAATCATATGGTAGCAGTCCACAAGTCCTAAAATATCAGATTATAAGATTCATTTGTGGGGCAGCTAGGTGGCACAGTGGATAGAGCACTGACCCTGGAGTCAAGAGGACCTGAGTTCAAATGTGGCCTCAGTCACGTAATAATTGCCTAGCTGTGTGACCTTGGGCAAGTCATTTAACCCCATTGCCTTAAACAAAATTTTTTTTAAAGATTCATTTGTTTTTAAGACATGAATTATTTTTATTTCATAGCACACAGGTGAGAGGAAGTCTTGTATATTGGGTACAGTGTGTAGAATCAGCAAAGCAAGGATCCAAATCCCCTCTGTCACTAGCTTTGTGACTCTAGGCAAGTCACTTAATTTGAGGCTGAGCCTAGGACTCATTTTACTAAGTCAAAGAGACAGTTGTAAGACTGAAGTTCCTGACTTGATAAAATCACCAGTGGGTTGGATTCATCTCATAACAAATATTTATTAGCCACCTTTTGCTTAGTTGGTAGCTAGATGGCAAAGTGGATAGGGTGCCTGGCTGGGTCAGGAAGACTCATCTTTCAGAGTTCAAATATAGCTTAGTAGCTGTGTGACCCTGAGTAATTCCCTTAGCCTTATTTATTTGTTTCCTCCTCTGTGAAATGAATTGAAGAAGGACATGGTAAACTACTCCAGTATCTTTGCAAGAAAACCCTAAATGGAGTCACAAAGAGTCAGAAAAGACTGAAATGACTAAACTACAACAACAAAATTACTTGGATAGGAAGAGGAAAAGGAGATAGAACACTTAGAGGACATATTAACCCTGTTTCAATAGATAATATAGCCAATAGGGGAATATGATACATACACAAAAGGTTAGAGTTCAAAATAATTAAAGGTGTTTGAGAGATGCAAGTAATGTGCTATGTGATATCTCAGCGAAGAAAGATCATTATTTTAATTTTTAAAAAATATTTTATTTTTAATTTATGGAATAGGACAAGCATTTCAATAACAGTATACCAAAATTATTTTTATAAAATATATAATAAAGTTATCATTAAATTAAACTTTTAATTTTAATTTCCACTTTCTTTCCCTTCCTCTACACTTTTCTTGAGATTTAGATAGCAAGACATAAGATATCCCCTCTCTAAGTCTTCTGAGTATGTCTTGTTCTGCTTATTTATAGAAGGCAGAATTTGACTAAATGGGTGAAAAGCAGTAAGAGACAGAAACTACTTTATATCAATATAATTTGATTCTCTATGCATTTATTAACTTCCCTGGTGCTAAGTGCTGCAACTACAAAGACAACAAAACAAAATAGTCCCTTCCTCAAGAAGCTTACATTCGGTATTATATTCCTCTCTTTTAAGACTGGTGACCCTAGTTCACAATAATATGGTGAGGAAAACACCGTAAATATGTAAGTTTATTCAATGTGAACAGTTAAAGTGAAAATAACAACCTATAATGAAAAATAGCATCTTAATACTTTGCAAAATGATTTATATATATATATATATATGCACACACATATATATATTTATAATATATGTATAAATATATATATATATATATACATATATGTATATATATATACCATTTGATGTTCCCAATTATCCTATAAAGTTGGTATTAGGACTATCTTTATTTTACACATGAGGAAATTGAGGCTAAGAAGGGTTAAATGACTTGTTCGGCTACTTAATGTCTGTTCTAACTGCATTATTTTGCTATTGTAATTCAGGGAGCACATTTTGAGCAGATTTGAACAGTGTGAGAAAAATACTCATTAGACAGAATCCTTTAATGCATGCAATCCAATATTATTAGGCAAAATATGTGAACACTACAAACACCACCTCCTTCTGAAGTGAACCACCAACCTGAATCTTAAAGGTCAAAGTAACTCTTTCAGACAGGTGCTCAGAGCAAAGTTTGCTCTCTGCCCGGCCAGAGACCACATGTTTTCCCTTGGAAGTGGTCACAAGCCTTTGACAGTTAGTACTGACCTCAAGTTAATGCAAGGATTCTGTAATCTCAAGTGCTGGAAGGCAGAAACCAGGCCTAGTATGACCCAGAAGCAAGCTGAAAACTAAGGTGGACAAAATTGTTTATATTTTTCTATGATAGTTTGTCCTATCAGAGGATCCACATATAATATCAATTGTTTAAGAATATACACATTTACTACATCAGACCACAAAGCCAGTTTATTTTATTATTGAAAAAAAAACACAGAAAAATACTAAATCAAAACAAGTGGGGCTTATAGAAAAATGGAGTTAGTAATACTATGATGACAAACATATTCCCATTATCTTATTAAGACAATAAAAATTCTTCTCATCACTACAAATGTCTTCATACATAAAAGGATATTTTGTCTTAATCATCTTCCTGGATTTCCTCTTAGTTCCCACCAATGAAATTGTCCCAATTTATGTGAAGGCTAGCATGCTGCAGGTGAGGATAGTTCTAGGACCTGGTCAACCCTAATCTTACCTGTCCATCTATCACTAAGCCCTCGTACTAAAAGCTTGCCAAACCCCTCACAGAGCTGAAAGGTACCTACAACTTCTGCTTATTCTAAGCTGCAGCTGGATAGGTCAACTCATCTGAGGCTTCTAGGTGGCATAGTGGACAAGGGAAAGGAGGAAGAAGGAAATAATCATTTCTATATTGCCTATTATATATAAATACTACATTGTGTGTTTTTTAACTTAATGAACATTATTTTGTTTGATCTTTACAACAAATTATCTCTAGGCCAAGAACTATATTCACTGTCACCTAGCTTCCTTTTATTTTTTTAAAAATAATTCTCTTTTTAAAAAATATTTGCTATTTATTTTTCATATTTTTTCATTTTTAGATTTTGAGTTCCAAATTCTCCCTTCTTGCTAACCCCTTCCCTATCCACAGAGAAGGAAAGCAATATGATATCAATTATACATGTAAAATCATGCAAAACATACTTCCATATTTTAAAAAAATCAAGGAAAATAAAGTGAGAAAATTATACTTTGATTTTAATTCAGAACTCTTCATCAGTTCAGTCATGGGGTTAACAGAGTAAAGGACATCCAAAAATCTTCTCCCTATTAGATTTGGAGGAGAGCATTTTTTTTTCAAAAATGAGTCCTTTGAAACAGTTTTAGATCATTATATTTATCACAGTTTTCCTCAAATCCATGTGATCTCTGTATGCCTCAGTTTCCAACTGCTGTGAAAATCAAGTACAATAATATTTGTAAAGCATTTAGCACAATATCTGGCTCAAAAATAGGCACTTCTTTTCTTTCTTTCCTTCTGTCCTTCATTTTTTCCTTTTTTTCTTTCTTCCCTCACTCTCACTCTATCCTCCTCCCTCTATCCCCTTTGTCCCCTCTCTTCTTTTTTTCCTCCTTCCTTCCCTCCCTCCCTTCCTTGCTTGCTTCCTTCCTTGCTTTCTTCCTTCCTTCCTTTCTCTTTACCAGTTACAGAGACCTGACATCAACAGTAGAAATGTGTTAGAAATGATAAAAAAAAAATCACAGAAAGTACTGACTAGGGAAGAAAAAATAAATGTGAAGTTTTCACATAGACCTCCAGCTTTGCACTGTGGTGTGATTTTTATTTTTCTCTTTGTTTTAACTAAAAGATAAGGAAGAGTCTAGAGAGTTATGGGGTTAACTGAGAAAATGAAGGGAATATCCAAATGTCTTCTCTCCCAGCTAGATTTGGAGGAGAGAGAAAAGGAAGACTAAATAGAAGGTGCCTGTAGGGGGTTTGTGTGCTTAGCTGTCAAAGGTGAAGCACCAGAGACAAAATTATTTTTCCAATATCCCCTTAAAGGCTTCAGGGTCTAAAAAAGAGTTCATGGTGAATTAGAATGTTATTTTGCTTAAATCTAGAAAGAAAAACTAGTAGAAGAAGGAGGGAAATTGAGCAGTGATTCAAAATTAATTAAAGGTTAGTGAGAAAGATACCTCACTGTACAGAAGTACTTTGAAGTGCATTTCTATAATTCTTTAAATTCTTTTTTTTTATCTGTATGTAGAGAATTTCAAAGGGGGATACTTTCTGCCACTGGTCTTAGAGGTTTATTATCAATTAAGTGACTTGGCCAAGGTCAAAAAGCCATAGGAGTAGAACTGGAACCTAGATCTTCCTGACTTGACAACTGTACATTAATCCTCACCACCTCTTGTTATATGAGACTATATCAGTAATCCTCGGGATCATAATTGGTGAACTATTGCTATAAGTACTTAATGATATGTTAATAGTTGTTCCTTTGCCTTAATATGGAGTATTATTTTTATATTCCTTACTCCTTACTATAGTATATGAGGTCTGGTACTCTAGTATAGATTATAATTACAATAGAGAAGTTGGGCTTGTAATAAAAATTAATATTTTGGTATCTCATTTAGAAACCATAAGAGGCATACTAACCTCTGATATTTACACTCTTATTTATTTACAGCCATGGAAAACCTATCCATTCAGACCACAAGGTCATAGCCCAGACCCACTCTGCACCTGGTGGTCATTTACATTTGTTGCAAGTTGTGCTTAGTGGCAAAGCAGGAAATATGTCGCTTCCCAAATGCCCTTGCACTTCATTTAATGAGGATGATCATACAATGGTGTTGTCTTTTGCAATCTCTTGTGGGCATCTCGAGATATCTTGTTACATATTACCTATGATAGGTCCTAACTTGTTTGATTTTTGTTCTGGAACATATGCTGAATGGATTCTATTTTCTGAAGTTCTTAATTAGAGATATGGGATATCAAATATTGACTCCATGTCCTTTTCTTCCTCTACCTTTTTAACCAAAGTGAGTAGCCGAGAACCTTAGTAAAGAAAATCCAGGCTAAACCCTCTAAACAGCTTGCCATAAAAGCTCATTCGAAAACAACCTCCAGACAAGTATAAGCATGCTTGAAAAGAGTAAAATGATGTTCTCTAACTTGAAAAGAGACCAAGAACAAGTTTTATCTGTTTCTTATCTGAGGGAGAACTAGCTTTTAAGTTGTCTTCTTTAAGGTGAGAAACAGAAAGAGTCCAAATATTCATCCTCCTTATGTATATGTTTATTCTCATATTATGGATTCAGCATTTGGCAGCAGTCAAGTATAATATAAAATGGACTCATCTAGAAGGAAGAGTTTCTAAGGTCTAGTAAAAGCTACAACTAGAAAGTCTGACCCCTGAAGCAAATGGGATGGTAAAGGAGGTTGGGAAGAAGAGCATGAAAACAATAATGGGAAGGACTAGGCTGGGAAAGAACTAATTTAGGGTAGGGGGAAGACTTGGAACCCCATCAATAGTCAAGATAAACTTCACCCTTCAATATGTCATAGTGGCTTTCATAGGAACCACTCATTGTTGTGGGCAGTTAGGACAAGGGAGAGACAATCTGTCCTATAAGAAGTCCGACCTATTCACCCTGGAACCTGGTCAGTGACTCTCAATACTGCACACCAACTAACTCCTTCAAAGAGGCAAAGATTTATCAGAGAGGAATATAGTGCTAAGTAAGAGATAGATCTATGGGTAGGGAGAGAAAAAAGAAATAGGGAAGCCACCAGGTCTGGAACTTGGAACAAACTTGCAACATTTCTCCTTTAGGAGGAATAATAAATCCTGCTCAGAGGTAGCTGAACATATCATAGTTCATTAGGAGAAGATGTGATGTTAAAGTGCCAGCCAAACATCAGAATTTATTTAGAGTACCAGATTTTTAGGGGTTCAAGTAAAAGTGAAATAGAGCTTGTAGCAGAGAGGATATGGACCAGTAGATCATAGGAGACAAAATTCAAGGAGTACAGAGGTCAGATTTTGATTGTATGTCTGATTCTACTTGTCTCCTTAAAGTTGAATGATAATTTTCTAAATTATCTGCTGCTTTCTCCACTCAACCAGTACTGATATGCTAGTGTAATCATGGGCTAGTTGAATTCTTCCTAATTCAAACCATTAAGGCTTTAGTTTGAAAAAACAGTAAGGGCCCTAGTCACAAAGTGAGATAGTGGATGGAATATTTTTTTTAAAAGGGAATCTCTTACAGGAAAAAAAAGATGGAGCACTGGTCCTGGTGCCTAAGGTGAGCAACTTGGTAACAATGAACAAGATAGATTTGCAGTCCCGGCTCAGAAGATTCTATTACCAGAATACAAACCTAGAGAGGAACAACATTAATTGATGTTTAGTTCTTTGGGAGCTCCTGGCACATGATACCTTATATCTTCTTAGGAAGGACTAAATCTACAGATGAGGCGCTAAGCTACCCAAGATGAAAAAGGGGGCAGATAATGAGCTAGATTCATCATGCCTAAGAGGAATTTCTTGAGAATTCCAGGAATAGAAGAAAAGGACTTTCAGTAGCCCTTTGCTATGTATACTCTCTAAACTTGAATCCATTTTCTCCTGGAATCTGTATATACTGATGGGAGAGTATATCATTAACTTTTAAAAAATATATTCTTATATAGTTTATATAAAATGTTCTTTTATTTTTTATAAAATATATATGAACTGTATGAACTTAGTAAATGTCTATTTTAAAAAACAGCTTGATACTAACTGACCAAACTATTCTACAGTGATAATCTTGCCTAAGGTTTCAGAGTCAGTTAAGTGGCAGAACCAAAATCCATTAACTAAATCCCTTAGATTCTATTTAGAAAATTCCATTTCCTGGATCACCATTTTATAGATGAGGAAACATTTTTAAAATTACAGAGGTAATAAAAAATGATAGAGAAAGGATTTGAACTCAGATCCTCTGAATCCAAATATAGTTTTCTTTCCACTGAGACATGTTCCTATTTGAAAGGGCTGCCAGAAACCTGTGGCATTTGCCAAAATGGTCCTTCCTGACAATGATATTCCATGGACCATAATACTATAGCTCTAAAGCTAAAAGGCTATATAGACTAAAAGCACCATATTAGAAATGAATAGATAGACCTGTGGAGATTAAGTTGTTGACTGATGAACATACAAATGATGAATTTTGTAAGCAGAGCTATGAGGTAATAAGACTGATTTCTATATTGTGTTTGTAAGAAAAACAATCTCAGTTATAATCATATCCTGTCTAAGAGATTTAAATCTGCCTAAGTCATTACCTCTTACTCTCTATCACTCCAACTGTCTTACCACCTGGACTAAGTCCCCTTGTCCTGATTTGCCATACCCGAGGGACCCCCAAATGACAGTTGCATCTTCCAGACCCTCATGCTGACTGTGATAGGAAGCCCTCGCAACATGATTTTTTAAAAGGACAATGAATTGCATCCCTACTTCCATGCATAAAAGGCTTGTAATAAAACATGGAGAAACACAGTATATTTCTCTATAATTCTTTCAATGATGCAGTACCCTGAGTCCTTCCCTATTTCTATCAAGATGTAGTCAGAAGCAAGGAATATTAATAGTTTTAATATTTTTCTGGACTTTTAAAAAACCTATAGTCACGATAGTTTTTGCCTTTAGTACAAAAATTTGATTCTATCTTTTTATTAGCTGAGATGTGACACTGAGTTGCACAGTCAGATTTTCCCTTTTTTTTCATTCTTGTGAGATTACTCAGGCATATTAGCATATTGGCAGAGATCAATAGAACCATTCACCAATGAATCTCAGAATAAATCTCCAGATTCATAGAAATCACTTATTTGTATTTGGGGATAACAAGAAAGAAAACAATTGACACACCTACAATCATTTTGCAGGGCTGGGGAAACTCATCTGGAGGATTTTTATTGACTGGAGAACTAATTAAAATTGCTCAGCGTAAAATAACACTGAAAACTAGTTTATTCTTTTCAACAGGGGGCTTTTGGAAATGAGATATGGAAAAGATGTCTGTACAGGTTGTGACCAAAAATGAATTCCACAGAGGAAAATTCCTGATGAAGCAGCTTTTTTCCCTTTTTTTTTTTTGAAGTATGAGTTTTGGCACATCCTCTTCCCAGCAGTAAGTCTCTCCTGGCTCCCTCCCACCCTGGAACATTTTATCTGATTTTGAAATGGCCTCGGCCCTAATTGGGCTCTATAAGGTCTGATTCTCTCATTGGACAAAACAGTAAACAAGAAGAACTGAACTGGGAAAATAATTAATTTTAATGAGTGATACAGTGGATCCATATGATTGTCTTCCTTCAGTGTTCTTTGATCTAAAATAATGAGTTTTCATGCCAGCAAATAGAGCAGAAGGATTGACAAGGCCCAGCTCTGAGCAGAGGTGACACACTTAGACCATCTAATGAAATTTCCTCTTACAACACGTTCTCACCACTGTGTTTGCTCAGGCGTAACTGAATATCCTGCAGTTTTTTCTTCTTAATCTTTTAAGCGTCTGGTTGTGCAGAACACAATGTGTACTGTCCGAAGGGCAAGATTCTATTTTGCCCAGCTTCATCCCTTCAGATTGCTGCTGCTGGGTTATTTTGTAAATACTCCTTTCCTTCTCTGGGTTATGTATTTTTACTTTTGGACACAAGTCACTGTAGGGATGTGTGTGTATTAAAATTAATATATATTATATATGTAAATATATGCATGCATACACACACACACACACACACACACACACACACACATACATATATATATATATATATATATATATATATATATATATCAAGATATGTGACTGCTCAATGTTCAGTTTTCTTGAGTTTCCAAAGAGTAATATTCTAGTCTCTCAGGCATGAAAGGGTAGGACTACTATTTTTGGTAGCCTAAAAGTTAAAGGATGCAAGAGCTAAGTTTCTATCATCACTTCCCACCTCCCACCCCCCAATCTATCCTGCATTTTACTTCTAGATTAATCTTTCTAAAACAATATTTTCACTATGTCACTTTCCTGGTCAAGAACCTACAATGTCTCACTACTTACTTCATTAAGTCCAAATATAAAGAATCTCAGAGTTGGAAAGAAACAAACCATGAGGAATTTTGAATCAGAAGACCTGTATTCAATTCATGGTGCTACCACTCACCACCTATGGAACCTAATCTCTTTGAGCCTCAGTTTCCTCCTCTGGAAAAAGAAAAGGGTAAACCACAGGATTTTTTAATGGCTTTTTAGCTCAGCATACATGAACCTGTTAACCTGTACCTGACCAGCAATTGGTATCTCCTCTATAATACGCATGTCTAGTGATCATTTTGCTTTATCCTGGAGTCTTTCAGTGGTGGGGAGCTCACTGAGTATTGAGAAAACTTATTCCAATTTTGGACAGCTCAAATAATTTGTAAGTTTCACAATGAACTAAACCCTTCTCTCTGCAAGTTCCAATTAATGCTCCTAATTTTGTCCTCTGGGTTCAATCAGAATAAATGAAATCCCTCTTCCACATGATAACCCTTCAAATACTTGAAGCCAATTAGATAACATTTGCTGAATTTTATCCAGGCAAAGAATCCTCATTTCTTTCATCTCATAGGATGTGTGATTTTGTGAAGAACAAGTGCAAGAACTGATACCTTTCAATAAGGCAACCTGTCTATAAATAGTCCTGAGTAGTTTCTTGAGGTTGAGTGTGGTTAAATGATTTTTGTCAATGTTGTATAGTTTATAAGGGCCAGAGATCAGATTTGAATAGAGATTTTTCTGACTACAAGCTCACTGTACTGGACTATATCTAATGACTCCATCTTGGTCACTAATTTTTGAGTAGAACAAACAGTTTTCAGTAGAACAAAATCAGAGGTAGATTCAACTAGATCCTTCATCTTGAAATTGATCCATCCTTCATCTCTATTCTTTGGGTCCATTCTTTCAGCTAGCATGAAATATATCTTCCTGTAATGCCTTCTAAACCATATTTACCATTCTTGTTCATGAAAAGAGAATATCTGATGAAATTCCATTTTCCTAGGTGATATTTTTAGAAATAATGTGGCACAGTGATAGAGCGTGAGTCTTGGAGCAAAGGAATAACAGTTTGAGTTCAAATTCTGCCTCAGATATTTCCTAGCTTTGTGACTCTAGACAAAGCCATTTAATCTGGAAAATAGGCTTTAAAATAGAACCTATCTTATAGGATTGTTGTGAGATCAAATGAGTTAATATATGAAATATTTTGCAAATTTTAAAATTCAATATAAATGCTATATATCATTATTACCACCATCACCACCATCATCATCACTATATTTATAAATTCCCCTGAGTGACCAATGTAGTAACTAATTTAAATATCCCTTCAAAAAAAAAGGGAATGAAGTTAGTCTGAAATGTTCTGTTCTTAATGAGGTTCTGTTGGCTCTCCACTTTCCTTTCCAAGTACTTACAAAACAAATAGCCCTTTAATAACATATTCTGGAATTTTACCAGGAGTCAAAAATCAAGCTTCTTATACTTAAATGACTTTCTACCTTTCTATATAAATTGGAGCATTTTTTTATTTCTGTATCACTTTTTTTCTGTTCTTTACAGTTTTTCAAAGCAATCCACAAATAGTGGATCAGGAATCTTAACTTTTGAAACACTCCATATTCTAGGTCTTTCATATTTATTCAATCTTATTTTTCATTTATCTTTGGTACATCATAGCTTGCATTACATTTGTGTGTTAGACTTTTCACCATCCTGTGCAAGACCCATGTTAATTCTTATGTCCAAGTCTTTGTTATATAACTTCTTACCAATTCTTTTTTTTCCTTTGCTCATCTAAATCCTTTCTATCCTGAGACACCAACTTGAATCTAACCTCGAAGCATGAGGCTTCTCCAACATTTGTAGCCTTCACTGATCACTCTTATCTGATGTTTTGCTGCAAATTTATATTTTACTATTTCTTTGTCAAACTTCCATGGGCCCAGAGGCCCTTCCTTAGCTGCTCCAGCTTTGCCTTAGTCCTTGGGCAAATAGAACAATCTATAATTGCTTCACCTAAAAACAAATAAAAACTTCAAAAAAGTCTGCAGATTTTTGAGTAATGGGGGGGGGTGATGAACATGCCAGTTTATGGCTCATGATATGTGGAAGATTAAGAGAGCCTAGATTCTGCTCCCAGAAAAGATCAGACTGATGAGTACATGATAATGAGCCTTCCAGAAAAGAACATGATAACAAGTAATGAAAAGGTCCTACTCTCCAATTGCAAAAGTGCTTTCTGAATGGTTTTGGTCCTCTAATCCATGATGAAGAGGAATCTTTTTGATTGGCTGTGGAGCTGTAGCTGTCATGTATTCAAAGGACACTAAACATCCAGAGCAAATATTTTGATCTCTCCTTTGACTGCCTTGCTAGAGCTTGATGGGGAAGATGAGCCTCCAGGGTTTTCCAGGAAGGCCTTTAGACCTTCTCTTAACTGAAGCTAATATGAGGCCAAGAACACATGGCCCTTCTTTTGTTTCTGGTTCTTTGTTTTTCTCACCTACTTTCAGATAGAGTTTTAGATGTAGTTATAAACTTGTGAGATTTGAAAGGTCAGGAGAAAGAGCCACCAGAAGTCCAGGAGCTGGAGTCCATGATGGGGTTTTCTAGATGCTAGATGATGAGAAACAAAGTCCTAAGTTACCTCTTGACCCAGTCTAGAGGAAGCAGAAACACATTTGGACTTGGGACTGAAGACATGAAGAAACCACTTTAAGTTTTAGCCTACTCTTCCCAGGGGCAAAATGGTATAGGGAAGAATGTGCCTCCCAGGTGTTTAGGGATAAATGTACTTCTGTTCTTGATAAATCCTTGAAGTAAATATGTCTTTGTAAAAAAGGTAACTTAAATGGAACTAGGGTGTTAGTCACTGGTGCCTAACAGTGTGAGGAGTAACAATAACTAAAAATAGCTATATGTTAAAATAAATGTAGCATTTAAAGGTTTGCAAAGCTCTTTAGAAATGTTTTCTCATTTTATTCTCAAAACAACCCTTGAAATTAGTTATTATTATGTTACTATTCATCACAATGAAATTGAGGCAGACTTGCCTAAGGTCACAGAGCTGGTAAGTATTTGGGGCTAAATTTGAACACAAGTTTCTCTGACTACAGGTTAGGAGCATAAAAGGATCATCTCCAAACTCCTGAGGGATGCACTAGAACTATGTGGGAGAGATGTAGCTGGCCTTTCTCTGAATTAGTCTGGAGTCTTACTACATTTGAATCCAAGAATTTGTTGTTGTTGTTGTTGTTGTTTGTCCTTCATTTTCAAAGAGGACCACGACAACATAGGCTGATATTTTGACTCGGGTGAATGACATTTAAGTGAGACAGAGTCATCAACCTTACTTTCCTCTCCAGAATCAGCAAAGTCCAACAGCAAGACAAGACAACTGATGATGGCCTGAGATTGAAGCGGATGAACTTGGTTTCTTCAACTCTAATCCAGCTCTAAGCATTCCACAGCACCTGCTTCCACTGCCTTCCTGGCCATTGGAACAAATTGTTCTCATTGCCCATTCCAGTGGGGAAAGTCTTCACATGCTTGGGATAGACACTGCATCTCTGACACTCTCACAACGCTATAAGTTACCCTCAACCTAGTTTAGCTTGTTTCCTGAGACTGTTTCCAAGGTGTGGCCAGTTTGTTGGAGTCACAGGTGAGAGTTGAGTGCTAGGTAGACAACAAAGGATGAGCAGTCCTGAAAATGACCTGGAAGCACCCTCACCAGAGGTTCTAGGTCTCCATTAACACTCTATATATCCCTCAAGAATTTGTAGAGTATGTTTAGAGTTGGAAGTAAAGAGATAAGAAAAGTATTTTAAGATTTCCAAGAAAAATAGCATTGATTAAAATTATGTAAACACAAAATCATGGAAATTTGAGTTAGAAAGGACTTCATCAACCATCTAGTCCAATCTATATGCAAAAAGAAATCCATCATATTGGATTTTAATGTTAATAATATTGATTATCCTGGTTCTGTTTAGAAACTTCCAACAAAGGAGAATTCCTTAACTGCTAAAGCAATCCATTCTCATTTTTGGACAGTTCGAATTTTTAAGAAGTTTTCTTGACATCAAGCCTAAATTGGATTCTCTATAATTTTTACTCATTGCTAATGATTTTGAGCCCTCCTATGCCAGAAAAGGTCTATTTTTTCTTCCAAATGATAGACCTAATAAAAATAAAAATAAAATAAATGACAGAACTAATTCTTGAAAATAGCTATGATATTTTCCCTAAATCTTGTCTTTTTTCAGGCTAAACAGGCTCAGTTCTTTCACATGACATGGACTCAAAGTCATTTACCAAACTGGTTGGATTCCTTTGGACGCACTCTAGCTTGTCAACATTTTCATGAAATTGCAGTGCCCTAAAATGAATAGAACATGCCAGATGAGGTCTGATGAGGGTAGAGTACCCTAAGTATATTGCCTCCCTATTGCTGGAAGCTATCTCCTTCTAAATGTGGGCCAAGAGCACATTAGCTTTTTGGTTACTGTTGAATCATATTATTAACTGCAGTGAGAATTGTTAGAATCTTTTTGAGGGAGCTCTCAGCAGGGTTAGCCTAATACTTAGAACAAATAACTGCATACTTGGCATGCTTTTTGACAGGTGTCTTCTCAGCTAAAAATCCCCTTCTTCCCTTGACATCCTTTTTGCTGATATACAATTTTACATAGTTAGGGCTTTGTTCCTTTGGATTATGGAAAAATGATGTCTGATTTGATGTCCAGAACTACAGAAGTACAACATATCAATCATTTATACCATCTTATGAAGTAAATAATTTTTTAACTAGCAGCTGAGATGAGGGAAGCAACTTCTTCAGAATGTCTTAGATATCTGGGTCTTGGAGCAAAAATTTAGGAGGGTAAAGAGGAGGACCTCAAGTGGGCAGAGAAGAGCAGTAAAATAAAAAATATCAAATATCAAATTCATTCACATTTTGTCAAAGCACAGACAGGTTTCTCAACACCTGGTATTCCTAGATTACTTCATAATCCACAACAACTCCCCAAAACTGACATGGCAGGAATGAGGAGGAGGCACCAGTAAGTTTGAATTCTATATCTTCCAATAAAACATTGTCAAGGGTCCATTGCTGGTAAACCTGGGACTGCCTCCTGTTCATTCAGAGTTGCACAAATTCTGCAGTAATTTTTTGAGCAGGAACATCACCCATGCATAGCTGTGTTGTCACCTTTCCCTTCAGAGCTATCTCTGAAGCCAACCTAAAATATACCATCTTTTTCGAGTATCCTATGTCTTAGATATTGAGTAAGACCCAGATTCACCTGAAAGATGAACTGTGAATTCAGATCCTCAGAGGGTACTTTTTTAGACCTAAGATCATCATAATATTGCTAGAGTCACCATTCATCAAGTCTTCACTTTCAAATTGGGAAACATTTTATGAACATCTTTCATATGGTAATTGTGATGCAGATCAATAATGTAAAATGGTTGCCAAAATCACTGCAATCTTAGAGGCCTTGAAAAATGTCCTCTCTGTCACAAAGAAAACATGTTTTGTCAAATAAGCAATTGTGATGTTTATACCTTATCCCATTCACATATCAAACAGAAATGAACTCCTCCTTCTTTGAACTAACAATATAACACTCATTCCTCTCTTACTGCATTTTAAAATTCTACTTTGGTTTTGTGTGTGTATGTGTTTATGTGTATATGTGTGTGTATGTGTGTTTGTGTAATACTGAACTATAGGCTTGATGAGGACAGGTACCCTGTCTTAAATTACTTTACATCCCTAATCTTAGAACACTGTATCCATGACATCTAATAGATAATTGATCAATGTTTGTAGAACTGAACAGAAAAAGATGGTGTATGTGGCGTATCATCTTGTAGTGGATAGAAAGTTAGCCCAAAGTCAGAAAGACATATGTTCAAATCCTATCTCCAAAACATACTTTCTCTGAGACCCTGGTCAGGTCACTTAACTGTTAATACCTAGGCAACTCTCAAAGACTTTAAGTTGCAGAGAAGGTGTTGTTAATATATATTAATGAATTGTAGGAATATGAGTTCTCTGACTGGTATAAAGGATCACTCAGAATCTAAAGGGTTGAAGCCAATCCTATAAACCCTTTTACCAAACACATAATATGTCAGTACCCTTATGAAGAAACAACTCTTAAGGGCTTAAAAAGCAGTCCAGAAAGACTTGGCAACAAGTTAAAAAGCAGACTATAAAAAGGTTCTCCTAGATCTCAGCAACAACAGGTCAAAATCCTAAAATATATTTTTATATAAAGGGCCTACAACAGAATCCCAGATTGCTGCAACTTGTGATAAAGTATAATCCAGGTTGCTCCAAGTCTATGCTACAACTTGCTTGCTTACAGAAATCCTAGCTGGTATTGTGGGAGTTGGGGATGGGTGGGTGACTAACTCATACCTTCCTAGATCCACTAGTATCCTAATAACCCTTTGGGGAGCTATTCTGCCAGAAGGCAATGACTATTGTGCTGAACATACAATTAAGTCCTTTTTGGATAAGTCCAGGGAATTTTACATGTCAGTTGATAGGGATTCAATAACAAATTCAATAAACAATACTTAAGCCCATATATATGTTTCTAAGGAAGCTAGAAAGTTTAGATAAGATCCAGTCTCTCTCCTCTTAAATGACTATTGTTCAGGATAACAGAGAGGAAATCCTTAGGATTTTATTCCCCATAATATTTGGGGCTAAGAAAGCATTGCTCAAAGGGAAAAATTCTCTGAATTATGTACCCCACAGTTTTTAGATTATGATTAATCAGCCAGAGGAATTGAGCTCTTTTTGAGATTCTGATTGGAAAAGAAGAGAGATGGATGACAGCTCCATGAATTCCAGTGTTGCCTCTGGACCATGATAACATGATGATCCATGTTCAAATATGCCTCAAAAACTAGATGTATGACTTTTTTTTTTTAGGTTTTTGCAAGGGAAATGGGGTTAAGTGGCTTGCCCAAGGCCACACAGCTAGGTAATTATTAAGTGTCTGAGATCGGATTTCAACCCAGGTACTTCTGACTCCAGGGCCAGTGCTTTATCCCCTGTGCCACCTAGCCACCCCTAGACGTGTGGCTCTTGACAAATTCCTTAAATTCTCCCACCTTCAGTATTCTTAACTACACAATAAGAGATTTGGACTACACTTATGATTCCATGTGTATGGAAGCAGGAAAGTTTGTATTTTAGTATTATTTTCCCCTGTCATAAAATCTTTTGAAATACCCTCAACCTGTTCCCTGACCTCTGGTTCATGTGGATAAGTTCTCAACCACATAGCATAGTATATTCAGAGAAGAGCATACTTTTTATTTATTTCTTTTAATATTAATTAAATGCCTTTGCTATTATTTTTATGTGTCTCTTGTATGGTGTAGCAATAGAGTAATACATTAGATGGGGGCTTGAGCCAAATTGTTAATATGTTATTGTTCCCAAAACAGTTATCCTGAAAATGTCGAAGTAATTAAGGGGAGGGGAGCACATATATATGTATATGCAAGAGAGGAACAAAGTGCTATGTGAAATTTCAGAGAAACCTTCAGTAGGTAGGGAAAGTGGGGGAAAGGCTATCCAGGCACAAGAGTAGAAACCTTTTGAACCCTTTGAAGAAGTGTCCCCTGTTAGGAATCCTACCTCATGAGTGATTCTAAGTGACAGGTTTTAGACAGGTTTCTGAAGAAAGGACTGCTCATTAAAATCTTTATTTTCTTTGGGCTTAATGTTAAAAATATGCTTTGTTTGGACATAAAGTTAAGAAAACCTGGGTTCAAATTCAGAATTAGACATCTGCTGACTGTGATCTTGGACAGGTCATTTAACTTCTTTCTGCCTCATATTCCTTGCCTATAAAATAGGAATTATAATATCACCTACCTCCTAGGGCATTGGGGGTTATAAGTATCATTGGCTTGCATGGCTTTCTCAAGCCTACTGGAAAACTTCTTGTTGTCTTTTGGGTGATCCTTAACTTAAATTCTTCGGAAACATTTATGTTTCATGTCACTAAATAGAAGTTAGAAGAAAACAGGTATTTTCTTAAATTGAGAAAGTAATGGGAAAAGCAAAGGAAAAACCCTACCTCACATGATTAAAAAACAAATTCTATCCTAATTAATCTGATAAAGCAAGCTTTCTAAGTGAACCATACTTGTAACTAGTATAGAAATATGGTCTTAGAGCAGCTACCAGTTTAAGTTCTATTATAATTTTTGGTTTAATAGTTCTATGATGGACTTTACAGAGCATTAACATATTCATTAATGCACCTCTCACTAGTGAGGTGGCCTGGTCCATTGGGCAACTAATAGAAGTTGGTTCCACTTACACCTCTTAGAGTAAGCAGTGTGACAGCATTTAATTAGAATTTTTATGAGGATGGCCCATCCAATGAATCAGTGTTGCCTGGAGGCAATTACCAAGACATAGTCTCTTTCAGTTTGGCTGGGCTGTTACTTTTAAGAGCCTGAAGAAATGAAGAGAAATACAGTAGATCCAAGCAAAAAGTTAGGTTATTTAAATTCCAAGGAAAAGTTGATTTGACCTTTCAAGAAAATGCCCTAAATCATCCTGGTCCACTAAATTTCCTAGATTTTACTGGCTTAAGCTTTCAAAGTTATGAAGTTGAGACAGTAAAAAAGCTATTTTTTTACTTACCTACCTTGTCCTAAAATAAGATGGAGAAGGTATAAAGAGGGACAGGAAGGAAAGGGAGCAAAGAAGAAGGCAGGCACAAAGGGCAACCCTGAGGTTTTAATAATCTGACTTCTTACATAGAGTCCTACTTGTACTCTACTTGTAGAGCCAAGTAAAGAGAAGAAAGTTCTCAAGAGACCAAAGGTTTTAAGGACAGAGAATGTTTTATTTTTAACTATGTGACTGTGGAACCTAGCAAGCTAGGCTTTAATAAACTCCAATAGTAAACAATAAATTGGGGGTTCATTGATTGGTGTTTATGATTAATTGTAAAATTAAATTTTCTAGGCAGCTTTTTTGGAGGGGGTAAGGAAATGCATCTCAGCTAAGGTATTCGTCTCCCCTATGAATTTGGATGGAACTGACTGGTTCCTTAGGGGGAAATGTGGAGCTCTTTCATATAAGAATAATTTTCTTTCTTTCATGATTAAGTTCCTTCCTCCAAGTGGAGAAGAGTTCTTGGTAGTGAAGACCCTGACACCATCGATCCTCTTTGAGTATACTATGCTGTATGATTGAGAACTTATCCATATGAACCAGAGGTCAGGGAATGGGTTGAGGGTATTTCAAAAGATTTTATGACAGGGAAAATATTACTAAAATATAAACTTTCTTATCAAGAAGTTTCAGTTTATATAGAATCATTGAATTTTAGAGTTTAGAAAGAAATACTCTTGAATTTATTTGGTAGCTGTCCATAATATATAGTCATGTAAAAACAAACTAGATAATTTTGATTACATTCAATTAAAAGGCTTTTGCACAGACAAAACCACTGTAACCAACATCAAAAGAAATGTAGTAAATTGGGAAACAATTTTTACAACAAGTATTTCCAACAAAGAACTCATTTCTAAAATAAACAGAGGACTGAGGCAAATTTTCAAAAAAACCAAGCCATTCCCCAACTGACAAATGGTCAAAAGATATGCAAAGGCAATTTACAGATGAGGAAATCAAAGTGATCCATAGTCATATGAAAAATTACTCTAAATCATTACTTATTAGAGAAATGCAAATTAAAGCATCCCTAAGGTACCACCTCACACCTCTCAGATTGGCCAATATGACCAGAAAGTACAATGACCAATAGTGGAAGGCATGTGGGAAATCTGGGACACTAATACATTGTTGGTGGAGCTGTGAACTCATCCAACCTTTCTGGAGAGCAATTTGGAATTACGCCCAAATGGCAACAAAAATGTGCATACCCTTTGATCCAGCAATACCACTACTGGGTCTATACCCTGAAGAGATGATGAAAAAGGGTAAAAACATCACTTGTACAAAAATATTCATAGCAGCCCCATTTGTGGTGGCAAAGAATTAGAAATTAAGTGAATGTCCTTCAATTGGGGAATGGCTTAATAAACTGTGGTATATGTATGTCATGGAACATTACTGTTCTATTAGAAACCGGGAGGGATGGGAATTTAGGGAAGCCTGGAAGAATTTGCATGAACTGATGCCGAGTGAGATGAACAGAATCAGAAAAACACTGTACATCCTAACAGCAATATGAGGTGATGATCAACCTTGGATGGACTTGCTCATTCTATCAGGGACAGCCATGGATGATTTTGGGATATCTGCAATGGAGAATGCCATCTGTATCCTGAGAAAGAATTGTGGAGTTTGAACAAAGACCAAAGACTATTGCCTTCAATTTAGGAAAAAAACCATTATCTTATTATGTAATTTTACTATCTCTTATACTTTATTTTTCTTCCTTAAGGATATGATTTCTCTCTCATCACCTTCAACTTAGATCAATGTATACCATGGAAACAATGTAAAGACTAACCGACTGCTTTCTGTGGGGGGGTGGGGGGAGGAAAGCAAGATTAGGAGAAAATTTTAAAACTCAAAATAAGTAAAATCTTTCTAAAAAACATATATATAGGGGGCAGCTAGGTGGTGCAGTGGATAAAGTACCGACCCTGGAGTCAGGAGTGCCTGAGTTCAAATCCTGTCTCAGACACTTAATAATTACCTATCTCTGTGGCCTTGGGCAAGCCACTTAACCCCATTTGCCTTGCAAAAACCTAAAAAAACCCCAAAACATATATATATATATATGTATATATATATATATATATATATATACATATATATATATATACATACATATACATATATAGTCATAGAAGTTATGAAGGTAAAGAACTAATCTTCCACCTTGAGGGTCTTTTTTAGTCTTGTTTATGGATCTATCCCTTGTAGGTTGCTCTAAAAAAAGTGTGATTAAGGAAATATTTACTATAAGATTGAATCACAAATATACAAAATTCCTCCTTGAACATGTGAGAAGCATAATTTCCTTCCTTCTCTAACAATTCTATGACCTCTTCAGTCTCTGCAGAGGGGAAGGGAATTAGGTTCATGTCTTAACTCAGTTACTATTGAGCACATGTTGCTGCTGGGATTTTTGGGATCACCTATTAAAGACAGAATTTGGGGTACCTGAGAAATCAAGGGTCACTGAAAGGACAAAAGAATTCAAGCTCTCTGGGATGGTATAAGCTCAGGATTTTATTATAGCAAATTATTACAAATATACAGGTTAAAACTAGAAAAGCAGTAACCACTTTAAGGATAGGTGAGGTGATGTTTGAATGAAAGTGTGAGAGAGAGAGACAGAGAGAGAGAGAGAGACAGAGAGACAGAGACAGAGAGAGAGACACACACACACACAGAGAAAGAGAGACAGAGAGAGAGAGAGAGAGAGAGAGAGAGAGAGAGAGAGAGAGACAGAGAGAGAGAGAGAGGCAGGCAAGCATGAGGCTTGGCTTAGTCTGGCCACATGGCATATAAGAGGCCCATGGTGATCCACATGGCCTAAGAAAGAGCATGAGAAGAATCCATCCTGCTAATCAAAGAAGAAGGCAAGAAAGCAAAGAAGTAGTGGTGCTTCCTGTTATATATTTTTCTGTGGTAGTCGTTGAGCAAGGGTTGGAGCTTGGGGTGTGGATATACACCTTGGGTCAGCTATCTTCCAATGGCAAGCTATATACCGGTCCTTCCTGTCCCAAGTGCTCAATCCCCAAGTTCAACATGTCATTTACTATCACCCCAGTGTCTTTGGCCAAGGTTAGGTAAAGGGGAAAATGGGTACAAGATACAAACAACAAGGTCAAGGGGAAACAAGATACAATTGATAGGGGTCAGTTTACATCTCAGGTGCAAACAACCTTCCACTATTAACAAAATTTTAACAACATTAGAGAATTCATAATTCTCTACATCACACACACATTCATTTCCAAGTCCAAAACCCTACTTTGACTCAAGTCCCTGTCAACCTTGGTTCTTCAGGGCTTCAATGTTGTATTGGCTTGCTACAGTCCTGTCTGCAATCCTGGCTCCATGGTCATCATACTTCAAACTCCTGAGTCCAAGAGAATCAACTCTGGCACCTAAAACTGAGGGTTAAAAAAAAAAACATGGAACAACAACAAATATCTCCAGACCCAGATCCAGAGCAGGGGAAGAAAGGTCCTGCCCTTTCACAAGGTCAGTTTATGGTGCCCCTGCTATGGGTGAATTGTTATCTTCATCTTAAAGAACTAAGGAAAATGAAACAGAAAGAGGAAAAGAGAGTACCTGGCTCAGTCTTGCCAGTTTTAAGGCTGAAGGCAGTCAAAGGAAGCTACCCCCACCCACTGAGTAGGGGGTCACTATGTTAGGTAATCTGGATATGTTCCACAAGAGTACCACTATGTTAGATAAGCCTGGGCTATACATTTCCTCCTGTTTGACATTTGAGATCCCCTACAAAAGGCAGAAATATATTTTTTAAATATAATTTATCTCAAATTCAGAACAATTTTCTTTGGTCTCTGAAGAGGCATAAGCAAAGTCCTTCCACATGCTTTCTCCATAGACTACAGCAAAATCTCAAATATCTCTATATACAGATGAAAATTCTTTTGCTTGTGAGTTGAGAAGGGCCCTATAAGGCTTAACAAGCAGTGATATTTGGGTAAACTTTGTAAAATACTTATTTTGTTGGCTTATTTGAGGGACTTTGTGAAATACTCCTTGTTCTGTGAATCTGAAAAATTTTGCATTTGGAAATAATTGTAGTTTTCTTTGAATCAATGCAAAAAAAATTGGAGATTGACATGAATGAGCAATAGGCATACCAAGTTAAGGAAAATGGAGATGAGAAGTTGTGTGCATGCTAAGTGTTACTATGAAAGAATGTGTTTGTGTGGTTTCCTTCCAGGAATTAATGATGCTAAGTATTTGGGAGACTGGTGCCCAGATAAAGGGATGGGGAGGCAAAAATTGAGCTTCAAAGAACTGAAAACCAAAGAGCTTTGGTATATCAAAATCTTCTGCCAATACTAAAACATCCAAAGTAATTTCTTAGTCCCCACAGAATTTCACACCAGTCTTTGTGTTGACTTTTATAAAAGGACTGTGGGAATTGTTCCTTTTGCTCCCCTTCCTACTGATTTTGGGGGCAGGGTTCAACTTGGGTCAGATATTGGAATAAAACAAGATATTTGTAAAAAACAAAAGATTTATTTAATTATAGCAGAAGGGTATTCAACAAGAATTTTCAATAAGGATAGGGTGATTTGGATGAATCAAAATCCCTTGCTATTGTTGCCTTGGTAGTTAAATATTCAAATATTTCAATGATTGTTTTGGATTCGGATGGTCAAGAAGTGATATGGAGAGCCCCAGCTGTTAGTCCTCTGAATCAATCAAGTCCTGAGAATGATTGCAAAACTTATTATGGGGAAAACTAGCTTATTTTGCCCGGAGTTTAGGATATTGCTCTCAGTGTAACTACTACCACTTATGGATTATGACCAGGTGTTTTTTTTCCCTTCCAATATTGTCAAAATAATAAATAATAATAAAATAATAAACTTGATTTCAAAATTTACCTATACGCACATGATTCCCTAATCTATATTTCCAGCTCCAACATCTTTCTTATGCTTCAGTTTTGCTTAGCTCATTTCCACCTGGATTTAGCATTTTGAACTCAGAAGTATAGTGCAAAGAATGAGGAACTTGGAATCAAAAGACCTTAGTTTGAATACTAATTCTGCCATTTATTACCTATGAGACTTTAGACAAGTCATCTCATCTTCCTGGGCCTCAGTATCCTCCTCTGTAAAATGAGGTGTCTTCCCACTCTAAATTACATAATTTTATGGCTCAAACTGAAGTTATCTTTTCCTCTAATCAGATTCTTCCTCCTGATTTTATTATATACCTTATCTACCATTTTCAAAAGAGTGATTTTGTCTTTGACTCTCTCTTCACCCTCACATACTATATCTAATCATTTATTATTGTGTGTCACCTTGTGTGACACATGTGACACTTGGACTACAGTAGCTGGTTCATGTGCTGCCTTCCTTAAGCAGAGTACAAGTTTCTTAATTAACCAGCAAAAGGATAACTGTAATTATAATTTGCCTGCCAGTTGGTACTAACTGGCACCTTGGTCAAAGTTTCTCTAATGCATGCTCAAGAAATTCCCCCCACCACAACACTGAGGTGCATAGCTGGACAGTCCTTAAAAAAAATGATATGCTGTCTGAATTTAAAATGTTGACTAGGAGATGACCAAATGTGACTCAGAATCATTAGAAAATTTTAGGAAAATCTAAGGCTTTACCAACAATTGAATTTTGCTTGTCAATTCATAACTTGCTTCTTTTTATATAAAAGAACCATCCATTTGCTGTTATTAGCAAATAGCTTACTAGATCCTCCAAATGAGCATCTGTATAAGGCTATCATTTAATAAAGAATAAAAACCTGTACATTTGGGTGATAATAAAATAACTCAAATCCCTATTACCCCATAGGTTATTAGATGCAGCAACAGGTAAAGAAACTGGTTAATGTTATAGAAGGCTTGGCCCAATCATATGTTCCTCTCCCAGAACATCTCCTGACTGATCTCCTTATTTCCTACTCTCAGGACCCTGAAAAAGGTCCCTAAATACCTGATCAACCTATTCTTGGAATAGGAATAATAGGGAAGGTATATGCATTTGTGGGTGTATATGTACATGAATTTGTGTGTGTGTGTGTGTGTGTGTGTGTGTGTGTTTGTGTGTATATCTGGTGTTTCAACTTTGGACCTTGGAGTGTATAAAGGAAAGCTAGGGTAAGGATTTCAGGGATTTCAACAAGGTCCCTGAAAATGGTTGACATGGTCAAATCTATTTTGGGATATCCATATTAGGAATGCCAATTTTCAGATTTGTCAAGAATGAATCTGGGAGGGCAGAGACTGGCAGCCAATCAGGAAGAGATTGTTATACTCTAGTTCAAAAGTTCTTAGGGCCTGAATCAGAGTGGAAAAGTTGCTCAGATGCAAAAGATATGAGGTAGAAAAGACAAAACTTGATCAATTGAGAATGGTAAAGAACTCCAGCATTGTCAACTTAAGGGGACTGGAAAGATGAAAACTACTCATTGGAAGTGGTCATTCTGGAAAGAGAAAGCATCAGAGAAAGAAAGTTACAATAATCCAGGTGTGAGTTAATGAGGGTTCAGTTAAAGATGGTGACAATTTGGACTAGGAAGGAAAGAAACAATAGGAGAGATGTCACCAAAGCTGAAATCACAGGACTCTGATGAATGGTGAATGTGAGTGAATAGCCAGCCACCTTTACTCTGTTTCCTTATTCTCCCTGAAGAGAAGCAATATGTCTTGTCTAATAATCTGCAGTTTATATTACATTAGTTGGAACTTTTATTAACCAACGAAATGACAATCTCCTATCCTACCCCATCCATTTGGCAGCAATTTATAAATCAAATGAGAGAAAGCCGGGAAGCCTGTTTCACACCACTGCTTTAATTTCTTGTTTGTCAATTTGTATAGATTTCTAGCTCCTCAGAAACAGATGACTGATGCACCAAAGAATGCCATGGATTCAGTGAGTCCCTTCAGGCCTGGCCAAGGAACATTTTGCAGGAGCATGGTGAACTAATTTTCTTTACCTACCAAACTGATTGAAATGGGACACAAATTCCAAGATATTAATTATTGCTTAATCCTCTTCTCCATGACTTTTTCCCTGGTGTACTCATCAGAAAAAGCAACCATGTCTGAGGCAGGAATTACTACTCTCTGCCAGAAAAAAAAAATAATAAATGCATTTTAATTTGCGCTGGCATGATTTCAAAGCATTGCGTTCTGTGTAAAAAGTGAGAATTACTCATGAATTCTTAAGCACCAATCAAATTATTTGATAAGCTAAATTAAGGAAGTCAGGAATATATTCTATTCTACTCATCCCCCTAAATTTTGAACATTAAGAGTGCAAAAGCACTTAGAGTAAATGTTATAGCTTCTTCCTAAGGGAAAGGCAAATGACCTTCTTTCTCTATCCACTAATGCTTCTTTTTATATAAAAGAACTATCCATTTGCTGTTAATAGCAAATAGCATACTAGATCCTCCAAATGGGCATCTGTACAAGGCTATCATTTAATAAAGAATAAAAACCTGTACATTTGGGTGATAATTTAAGGGCCTTAATGTTCACCCTGATATTGGATTGTTTCAGGGAAGCCATCACAGACGTGTCAATTATCTAAATGGATTAGGTTTGATGTTGGTTTTTATTATAGTGCCTTCCTATTGTGGAAACCTAAATCATTCTGATATTTCCTATGCCAAAGACTTCCTAAATAAACTCCCAGTGGAAAGTGAAGTGTTTATTAACTGTGTTTCAGCAGCCATTAGCTAAGGAAAGGCAAATTCTGTAATGCTCAGGACTCATTCTGTAAGGCATGAAAAGATGGAAAGTTCCTGATATCCAAGTGGCAAATGGTTGCAAGGGACCTCAGTAGGAGGTTTCAACATTCATCCTTTCAATGCTTTCTGTGGTGAGAGACCATGATATGTTCTCCAATTTTAGAGTATCTAGTTGGATTGAGAGATACAGATGTGGTAGGGTAGAACAAACATTGGCCTTCGAGGATGTTAAGGTATCCCTAGAACCCTGAAGAGAGATAGGACTTGCTCTGAGAACCCAATTTGCTAGTGAAGTTTGGTTGGCAGAGCTTTTATGTGGGCTGTGTAAACAATTTGCACACAAAGATGATGCCATGTAATTTGTTTCTCTTCCCCCCCCACCCAAGAAATCATCATGGAATCATATATTTAGAGTTAAAGGAGTCTTAGAGACTTGAGTTTGAGTCCTTGCTCTAATGCTTACTATCTATGAGACTATGGGAAAGTCATCTGGTTCAGACCTTGTTCTACTACCAAGTACCAATGTGATCTTGGAAAAATCTCTCAACCTGTGTACCCATTTCTATCAATCAACTAACATTTATGAAGAGCCTATCCTGTACCAGACATTATCCTGGAGAAACAAGATAGGCCCTATCCTTAAATAGCCTACAATTTAAAGAAAATAATGTAAAATACCAGGATTGATGGTGGTAGATTAATAAAGCTTCTAAGATGCTTTGAAACTTTTAATATTCAGTGATTTTTCTACAGTCATTGCTTTTCCCTTCCCTCTCAGGACAAATTTAATCAGATAAACTGAATGAGTATAACAAGATCATAGAATTAGAGATCAAAGTGAACTTAGAGATCATATAGTCCAACCTTTTTATTTCAAAGATAAAAATCTTGAAGTCTAAAGAGAGTTGATTTTCCCAAGCTATTATGATCTTTCCCAATCCCTATGAGTATTCCTGATTGTGTGACTTTATACACAGCAATTCCTGTGTTTTGAAAGACTTTCCTTCTCCTTGAGTTTAGAGTACAAATATACTTGTACGACACCACATAGGACAATGGCAGATGATTCTGAGAAGTATTGCTTCATATAAAAGTGAAAAGAAGTAGGGGGAAAAACAAGACTGAATAAAGCTTGCCATGAGACTCAGTTAAACATGTGAAGACCCTACTATTTGTTAGGCAGTCAGTTAGATGCTGGTAACACAAAGATGGAAACAAAATCACCCTAACCTTCAAGGAAATTATATTTTAATGGGGAATTCTCCTCTGGTACTCTCTAGTTAATGTCTTTTCTAAAGTGTACTCTGAGCTTAATATAGTACTCTAGATGTAGTCTGACATGGGCAAAGTATATCATTTCTTTAGTCCTAGTCACTGTGCCTGTCTATGGAGCTTAATACCTCATTACTTTTTTTTAGTTGTCATATAACTCTTTACTCATCTTATGCTTAAAATCCATTAAAAATCACCAAAAAATTCCTCAGCCAAATTGTAGTCTAGCCTTGCCAATTCCATTACAAATTTATGTAACTGATTTTTTCAAACCCCATTGGGAAACTTAGACTTATCTGTAACAACAACAGCAACAACAACCATTGTCCCTTGTTGCCATGTGGACTTGGATTCAGAAGAATGGGGATTAATTAGTCCCACTCTAATGCTAACTGCTTGTGTGATCCTAATCAAATAATTTAATCTCTCTGGGTCTCAGTTTCCTCCTCTGTAATATGAGCATGATAATATTTTTTTACTATATCATCAATACTGTTTGTTATAAGAGCATCTTAAAACACTAGTTTATGTAAAATAAATCATTTACTTCTTACATGTTCATGAGGAATAAATGATTAATATTCTGAAGCACCTTTCAATTCAAGAAGTATTTATAATATACCTACTCTAAGACTGGCCCTGTATTTGACTTTAAGAACACAAAAATAAAATTTTCATTTGTGTCCACAATACCTTCCCTCAAGAAGATTGTGGGGATAGGGAACAACGTATATATATATATATATATGTATATATATATGGTTAAATAAATTAAAAATTAAATTAAAAATATACAAATGTATATATATATATATGAAATTTCAGAATAGTATGTTGAAGAAATTTGTATTCTCAATAATTCAATAGCAAAGTACTATAAATGAAATGAGAGCTATAAAGCACTTGGCAAACCCTAAAAAACTATAAAAATATTAGCTATTATCTTTATTATTCTCCTTAGTATATTTTTCTCCAATAATGTAATTCACATTTTGAACATGTCCCTTTTTCCCTTCCCCCTCTCCTTTAGCTCCACCTCCCACCATGTTGCTTCTATATTCAGGAACTAGGCATGGGGAGGGGGTTTCACAGGAAGAAGTCTCTCAAAAAATTTCTGTTCTATTATCACCCCCTAGGGGATATAAGGTATAAGAAAAATTGACAATGGATGGTTATTTCTGCTCTTGCTTCTTTCCCAGGAAGCAGGACTCCAACTGGACACTCTTCTTGTCCAGTGCCCTTTTCATGCCACTGGCTGGTCTCTTTATTCTTCTCTGAACACACCACACTGCCACCTCTGTGCCCTCAGTTAAGCAAAGAATACAGGATCTGAAGGCACATCCTCTCTCTGTGAACTTGGACAAATCACACAACCTTTATGAACCTCAATTTCCTCATCAGTAAAATGACAAGGTGTAGATAGATGCTGTCTGAGATCCCTTCCAGCTTTTACCTTTTGTGATTCTATTCTTGTCATTGGATTTTTTCCCTTCTTTGTATTTTAGGGCAGATTTCTCTATGACAACAAAAGATCTCTTCTCAGGCAACTAGTTGCCCTTTAATTTTAGTTGGTCTTGAGCCAAAAGACTAGAGTTTCTGTCTTGTCTCCATTCCCTACTAAATTCATGAATTAGATAAAGTAATGATCTCTCATCCACATGTAGAAAATCTTGATAAAATTATTTGTTCCACCTCCACCACAGAATTTGCTGTGATAATTAAATGACATAAATGCAAATAGATTTGTTGTTAGCAAAGAACTATATGACAGGTAATAAAAAAATTTAACAAGGATTGACCCATAGAAACCTGGACATATGCTCTGCTCAGAAAATCAGGAAATTTAGGGAACCTGATTCTGAAGATGTATGATGATATATATATATATAAAATAGAGGTTCCTCCTCTCCACTTCAAAGCAAGAGCTGATATTGTGTCTATTTTCTGTTTGCTTACTGTGTAATAAATAAAGGACTGAGGGCACATAAAATGACTCCAAGAGAGGAATTTAAACTCATTCTTTTCCCTTTTAGTGAATAAAAAAAACTGTTATAAGCATCTTGGTTGGAAGGGTGGGGAGAGGTAATTGGTTTGGCTATATCATCTCTCTTTTGGGCTGGTCATGTAGCTCTTGAATGCATGCCCTGCTCTTTGCTGTTATATTTATTCTGTCCTAAAGCTAGTTTAAGGAGAGTTGGAGAATGCCCTTGTAAACTTCAAAAGGTCTAAAAAGCCACAAGAGGTCTAGTGACAGAAGTCTGTGGCAGAGACTGTTGTAGCTGTCACATCCAAACTGTGTGAGAAGGAAATGCAGCCCTTGGAATGACACATTTGACCCAACCCAGCAGTGAACCAATCTGGCAGCCAAAAACAACAAAAAACAAGTCTTGCAAGTTAAGGAATAACTAGTCCATCATCTATATCACATTTGGAAATGAACTTAGGGAGAAGAATTTGAGCCCATTTTCTCCAGGCCCTGAGGTAGTAGAGGGGAGAAGAGCCCACCAGGCTTCAGGGAATATATTTCTGTTCTTGTTATTTATCCCTTTATAAAAGCTATTAGGTATTAATTACTTATTAATGGGGAAATATAAACTAATATTGGCAAATGATATCAGGTGCGAATCACTAGTGAATGGATTGATCTTAGGGAAAAATCACTGGAATGAAAAATCTCAAATTTGTTGCAATCCTTCAGTGATATCCCTAGAACCCTAAAGAGAGATACTTCAGTGGCCTTGCTCTGGCATTGACAGTGGAATTGTGGTTGGGAGAGAGAGTTTAGAGTCTGTATAAGGGGCAGCTAGGTGTTGCCGTGGATAGGGCACTGGCCTTGGAGTCAGGAAGATGGGAGTTTGAATCCAGCCTCAGAAATTTGACACTCAGCTGTGTGTGACCTTGGACAAGTGACTTAACCCTGATTGTCTTGCATCCAGAGCAAATTCCAGTAGTCCTGATTCATATCTGGTCACTGGACCCAGATGGCTCTGGAAGAGAAAGTGAGATTGGTGACTTAGCATAGCAGCCCCTCACTCAAATCCAATTTATGTGCTTGTCATGGCATCATCTCCCTGAAATCATGGTCTTCTTTGAGAGTGAAGAACAAATAACAAGGGTGACAAACAATTTACACACAAAGATTTTGCCAATCAGACCACATTTTATGTTACTTTTTTCCAGGAACAGTGATAATGGGGCAAAATATTTCGAGTTTAAAAAGACCTTAAAGGCCCCTCGAGTCCAACCCCCTCAATCTATAGATGAGAAAACAAGGTATAGAGAGCTTGTGTCTTGTAGAGAGATTTGGATCTACCTGATTGCAAGGCTAGTCCCCTGTCCACTACAGCATGTTGCCTCTCTGGTTTACACTAAACCATACACTTTTCTTATTTATCTTATGGCCAAGTTTTCAAACAACTGGCCAGGTTTTAGGGGCTGCATTGGATCCTCATGAAATAGAACATTTCTCTGTGCAAAATTTACTGACCCATGAAGGGACTAAATTATGGCCCTGTCCTTAACACCAATTTCTAATTGGCCTGAGAACTAAGTTCTTGTTTGTTCTTCATTTTTTTTTTGTCTTTCATTTTTGAAGAGGATCAATGATCGCATTCATTGGATTTAAGTGAGACAGTTGCATTAAAGTCATCAGTCTCACTCTCTCAGAGTCATCAAAGTCCTGTGACAAGATAAAAGTCAAAATGACTGGTGACCAGTTGTACACATAACAGCTATATCAAATTGTTTGCTGCCAGGAAGAGGGGGAGAGAAGAGAGAGTGATAGAAAAATGTGGAAATGTGGAAAGCTTACAAAAGCTTACAAAAAGATGAAGGTTGAAAACTATTTTGGCAAGTAACTGGAAAATAAAAATAAAAATAAATAAATAAATTTTTAAAAAATGACTGATGATGGCTTGGGATGCAGTTGGATGACCTTGGTTTCTTCAATGTCTGCTCAAGCTCCAAGTGCTCCAGAGGGTCTGTTTCAGATGCCTTAGTGGCTATTAGAACAAAACTATTCTTCTCTGCCCATTCTGCCTGGGTAAGGTTTCACATGCTTGGTGTAAACATCTCCCTAACAAACTAATAGGATTTAGGCCCAAGTTTGCTAGGATGTGATTGCTGTGCATGCTACAGTTTTTTGGAGCCACAAATAATAGTTGATTGAAAGGTGGATACCAAGGCCCTCCAATACACTCAGTGAACCCTCACATAAGAGATGTTAGTCCTTGAATACACTATATATCCTGAGTACAAAGTAAACATTGAGTAAGAATCTAAAGCACAAGCACAACACATTAAAAGGATTCCTTGGGAAATCTTTTCCAATAAAGTCCTTCAAAATGAAAGAATGATAGTAGTCTGAGGATGAGATCATTAAAACACATCCTTTGGTGAGTACTGTCACAGAACACTTATTGTTATGTCTGATTTTCTCTAGAAAGTGTCAACAATACTGAGTGTTGTATTTTGACAGACTTTTTAGTCCCAGGAAGGGAAGCTTCTTTAATAGTGTACTCAGAACACAGATGAGCGCTATTTAAATATTGTACCTTTTGAGTACTTGAAATCATAACACCCTTAGTTTGGCAGAAGAAGGCACGCACATGTGATTTATCATACATCGGGATACTCAACAGATTGCCCAGTCATACTTGTCATCACACATGCTATCACCTGCAGAGATGGCTTTTACTTTTTCACAAAATGTGATGGGTTGGGTAAAAAAAAATTTTTTTTATGACTCACTAGAGCACATGCTTCTAGGTTTGAAATGAATTATTCACTGTCACTCTTAGTGTTTTATGTAAGAAAGGAAAGAATAAACTTACTTTTGCAACAGAAAATATCAAACTCAAAAAAATTTCTCTCTAATAACCCCATTTTAGAGGTATTTAGAGGTAGGAAACATGTAATGGGTATATTCAATGTAACAGGTATATAAAGGCATATATATCTCTAGAGAACTTAATCTTCTTTTCCCTCCAGATTCCTTTTTTAGGAAAAAAAAAGCTTTTACAAAGTACTCTTTACTATAAAAATGATAAGAGTAAAAATATCAATATTTCTTCCCAAAGCTGAAGGCAAACTCTCTACTATACTTACCTTGGTCCTGAGGAAGATTGGACTCAAACTTAAAGCAGTGGTCCCACCAACTTCACTTTCAAAGTTGTTGAATGGTACTCAACTACTGCTGGGCAGGGTCAGAAAATTTCCTCAGTACTTAGTTCTTCAGTTCTGTTTCCAATAATCTCAATATGAACTCTAGTTCCAAGTCCTGGCTGTTTTGACCTTGTGATGCTGCAAGGTCATCATACTTTTTCACTTAAGAGAAAGGAAGAAGAGCTGTTTATAAAAGTTATAAAAAGTAAGAACATATATTCTTTGTTTAATGTTGGCAGGGTCAGAGGCCTCTCCCTCACCTAGAAGTTTACAACAACTCTAGTATCAACCCAAAAGATTAACCCCTCTACTGTCCTTGAATGGAGTTTAAATTGTGTTCAAGCTTTGAATACTTTTAGTCCTGGGTCCTCATCACTTTCCCTATCTGCTTCTATTTGGACTTAAAAAGCAGCTGAAGACCACTGAATTGAGACCATACTAATGACAGAGTCCATCTGCTTGAATTAGTCCTTTGGCATGACCTCCACAAGGAGAGGAAGGACAACTAGTGCTAGATCAAAAAGAGGGAGCTAATGCTTAAAGTTTCATCAAGAACCTTCAGAAGGAAAGGAAGCCAGAAAAAGCAGAGAGGTGCTTCTGAAGAAAACCAGAGGATACTGACAAACTAGAGGAGGAAATGAGTGAATCTTTACAAGTCCTTCTGAGAGGGTCTGCCTGTCAGAAAATCACAGGCACAGCCAGAAGCAAAGCTGTACATTGCCTCAGAAAGAGCTCTTGGAAAGAAAATATCATTTTCTCATGGATACAGGCATAAAATGAAGACACAGAAAGGGAAACGGAAGAGACAAATGATAAAGAGAAGGGGAATTTCAAGCTATTGAGAAGAAGTGGGAGTAGGAAAAAAGTTTCTCTTGGACTTAAGTAAATGTCTGCAAGTCACACCACCTAAGTGGTGCCAAGGAGGAAGAAGCTACACACAAAAGGAACTACCAGTGCCAAGGTCTATCTCTTCACTTTACTCCAAGTCATGTGGGTTGTATTTAACCTGAGAAAATGAGACTCAATAGATGGGGAAATTTGTTTAAGCTCTTTGAAAAAAGATTGAAGAATTCTGTCAATGGGCTAGAACAGGAATTCATTCTGCATTATTTGTAGGGTTAAATAAATCATAATGAGAGAAATTGTTATATCATATACATATATATCTATATATCTATATATCTATATCTATATCTATCTATCTATATAGATATATATAGATACACACACACACACACATAGATAATCAATGCTATGGAGAAATCCAAAGGTTCCTGTTAATCTATAGCCTTATTTCAAAGTTCAGTCTCTTGATAATGAGATTGAATTAAATCTCCTCAATCTTGTTCAGACCCCACCCAACCTTACAAGAAATTGAATCCCTTTGTTAGATTGCTCAAGACAGGGTAATTTAGAAGTAAATGAACAAAATTCATTGGAATAGTTCCAGCTCCTCATTATATTTATCCTCTTATTACCTGTTAATCAATCAGAGTTGATTTACCACATTCTAGAACATCCACTTTTTCAAGGTGATATAAGCCTTGAGTTAGCTGTCATGAGAGTCTTTGGCATTCAAGAGTGCCACTTACCTCTTTTATTAAAATGCAAGCATTGTTAATAAAATAATTACCCAGAAATTGTTACTCTAACTTTTTACACATCACACTATCCTATATCCAATAACTCATTATTCTATATTCTTCCAGAGTAGCTAAGGGTCCTTAGAAAGTCATATACTAAATTTCAATATTCATAAAAGGGAAAAATTGATGGAAAAAAGAGTCCCAAAAAGATTGTTATTCAGATAGATCCACAAGTGAATCTAATTCTGCATGGCTGACCTACAGATATTAATATAAGTGATACCAGGACTGGAGTTATGATAAAATGTGCTTATCTAGCTTTTTTCTATGGGACAGATATTTGAGAAGGCTAGGATCAGATAATCATAGAGCTAGAGCTAGAACTAGAAGGGACCCAATAAGCCTTCTAGATTGGAAGATAATAGGATTTCTGGCAACTGTTAAAACATCAAATAACTTTAAGCAATATCCCTAGAAGGTACATCATAAGAACACATTGGCATGAAAGAGAAGATTAATGAATGGAAGATAATTGCAGAGGAACACGCTGCCAGAAAAAAAAAATGTAGTTAATGAATGGGAGGAGACTTTTGTGTACATATATGATTTTTTTCAGTTTAAAAAATTTGAATTTAAAAAAAATTACATCATTTAAATGCTTACTATGCTAGATATTAGGCTAAGCACAAGAGATATATAAAGAAAGGCAATAAACAGCCCTACCTTCAAGGATCTTTATTCTAAAAGGAGCTTGGGGGGGGTGGTATCTGGAAACAAAGGGTATGATATCTAGTGAGGAAATAGCACCATCTGGAGAAGGCGGAGTAGAGCCTGGAATGAAATGAGCATAGTCTGGAAACTTCATAAAATGGAAATCTGAGCCAGAGACTCTCCAATCAGAAGAGAAAGTCATAGGGAAAAGGAATCACCAGGGTGAGTCATTTCCAAATATTTCCATTCTTACCCTTCTCCCAGTGAAATAGCTCTTCTAACAAAAGATAAGAAAGAAATAAAAAAAAGTAGGCCTACAAATACTAACACATCAATCAAATATGATTGTGCATATGTGATGCTCCACACCCATAGCACTTCTTCCCCCACTCAACTTCCCACAACCTTGGCAAAGAAGGAAGGAATATTTTATCTTCTCTTCTTGGAGTCCGAATTAGTCATTTTAATTAGCAGGTGTCAAGTTTTTGGTTTTTGATATTGTTGTTCTCTATGTTGTAGTCATTGTATATATTTTTCCTGGTTCAGTTTACATAGGTCTTTTTATGCTTTCCTCTCTTTTTTAATAGTCTTCATTTTTATACTGTGGGAATATTCCATTAGATTGCTTTAAATATAAAAGCTTTGTTCAAAGAGGCAGAGAAGATACTGTTAACACAGATCCTACAGAGACTAGAGTACCACAAAAAAAAGTAAAGGTGGCCTGGTTAGGTAGTGAGTCTTGATAAAAGGCCTACTCAACCATCTACTTAGTTTTCTTTGAGCAGGTAGCAATGCCACCAGCAACATATGAGTCCAAATGCAGAGGGTTAGAGAGATAAGTCTTTTAATATAGTACATACCTTAATAAAGTTACTTTTTAGTGATCTGAAGCCACTCCTGGCTCCTCTCTTCACTCTCCTGTCCTTTACACTTCCTTACCATTAGCCTTCTTATTCCCCAAATGTCTCTGCCCTCTGAGTCTCCATCTGCTTGCATTTCACCCTGGTGATTCCTTTTCCCTATGACTTTCTCTTCTGATTGGAGAGTCTCTGGCTCAGATTTCCATTTTATGAAGTTCCCAGACTATGCTCATTTCATTCCAGGCTCTACTCCTCCTTCTCCAGATTGTGCTATTTCCTTACTAGATATCATACCCTTTGGTCCCAGATAACCACCCCGCCCCCTTCAAGCTCCTTTTAGAATAAAAGATCCTTGAAGGTAGGGACTGTTTTTTGCCTTCTTCATATCTCTTGTGCTTAGCCTAATGTCTAGCATAGTAAGCACTTAATTAATGCTTGTTCTATTTGTCTATCTGTCTATCTATCAATCTATATCTTTCTGTGGTCCATGTCTATCCATGTGTATGGATGTATCTGTCTATCCGTCTGTCTCTGTCTTTTCTATCTATCATCTATCTATCTATCTATCATCTATCATCTATCTATTATCTATCATCATCCATCCATCCATCCATCCATCTATCCATCTGTCTGTCTGCCTGTCTATCTATATCATCTCTATCAGTAGATATTATAGAGAAACAAACAACAAATTCATTCAGGAAACTTAACTCTGCATTTTCTTTTATTTGAATACCCATTTCACCCAACCAAATAATTAACTATAGCTTTTAGCAAGTCCATAGAGTTGTATGCAAAAAAATATCTCTTGAGAGAAACTGACTTGCCAATTAAAAAAATTATTTAGCGTAATCACAACTTGTACATCTTTAGCACTCCTAGAATAAAAAGGTTGTGGAGTTTTTCTTCTGAGGAACATGATGATGTTGGAGTTCCTAAAGGTCAGTAGTAACAGAGGAAATACTGAAAACTGAAAGCTGGCTTAGCTCTGACTGACATATACAGGCTTTAGTGGAAGCAGAACATTTAAACACATCATGTACAAACCTTTTGTTCCTGCATTTTACTGCCTGTCATTGGATTCTCTTTCCATTCTATCCTCAAACCAGAAGACAATATTAGCTCAGGTTTTGACTATTATAAACAGGAATGCTTGGAAGACTGTGTGTGTGTGTGTGTGTGTGTGTGTGTAGAAAGATTATATACATATATATATATATGAAAAAGATTTTAAACCTGGTCTTAGGTCAACAGAAAGAGTAGTTCTTGGTATTCATGAAGGTTTATCTGTCTAATTTTGCAGAGGCTATTGTTTGGTTCTGAGGTGATTTCCTTTTATTTAAAGAAGGAAGGGGAGAAAATCCTTCATTTCTCTGCTGGTCCCTTTTCTGTTGTTTGTTGTTTTTGATTTTTTTTTTGTACAGGCTCAAGGCCACTTCAAGGAAATGTGATGCTGTTTTAGTGTCTAAATCCAACTCTTTTTTTTTTCAGAGTTTAATACTTCAGGAAGTCATCCCTCTGATCTCAATGTTCTAAAGGAAAAAACCTTGAGAAAAAAAAAACTGACTGAATCTGGCTTAAGCACTACATGGAGAAGAGGGATATGTGTGTGTGTGTGTGTGTGTGTGTGTGTGTAGATACATATGAATTCAGAGCGTGAAAAAGCAAATCTAGGAAAATAAATATATCCAATGTCACTGACATGAACCAATCCATCACTGGATGTTTGATTTAACTCCCTTTCTCTTTCCATGTCATAGCATCAAAGAATCACAAATTTAGAAGTAGAAAGGACTTTAGAGGGTCATCCAGTCCACTCCCTTCAGTTTTCAAGTGAGGAAACTGAGGACTAGAGAGGTTAAATGATTATTTTTGGTAGTAATTTGAAAACACATATGGGTGAGAAGGTTAGTTTTATTTTTGGATATTTTTTTCCATTTTGTTTAGATAATGTTTGGATAAATTTGGACAATGACTGAGGAAATCAATAAATCAGGAAAGAAATATTGGTTGCCTGAGATTCATAGTAAAGATGTGATAGTGTCTTGTTGTGTCCTTGTGTAGGTCACAATGGAAAGGAAGAAATAGGATACAAATCTATGTAATCAACATATATATATATAAATATATATATATATACATATATATATATATATAAAAGCATAGACAAGATACATACATAGTATGTATGTAGGTATGTTGAAGTGGACAGTGAACTAAATTTGAGTTATAATACCAGTTTGAGATAGGAAAAACTAATTTCAAACCCTGCCTCAGACACTTACTAGCTGTATGATCTTGGTGTAATAGGGATCTGGTACATTCCTTAGAAGGCCTTTCTCTATCAGGAAAACCTAAGGAGTCAACTTCTTAGATACCATGATGATATGGAAGAGAAGAGCCTTAGAGAGACTGTGGGATGTGTATACATATTCTTTAACTTGTTCTGGTCAGTTAACTACAGGTAAATGTAAGATTCTTTGATAGGATGCAAAGGCATTTCAAAAGACTTAGTTGGTTCTCTCCCTTTCCCTTGTTTCAGTATTTTCTTCTGCTCTGTTCATAACTGGACTCCTTTGCTCATAGAGCCTGGTGAGAGATCATGCTATAAGGGGAGGAATCATTGAGACCTTCTCCCTATTGAGGCATGTGGCCCTGAGAAATATGCCTCAGGCCTCAGATGCTATGTGTGTGTTTTTTTTATCCATTCTAGAAGAAAGGAGTGGAGTCTCCACATTTGTGAGTTTCCAAATGTCAAAAAACATAATTTTCTTATGTTTCAGAGACCAGATATACAGAGATCTGGTACCCCAAGGAGAAAAAAGTGATGACCTTCCCTAATGACCTAACAATGATAATTGAGACAAGAACTCATCCAGCATCCGAAAAGGATCTTAATAGGAGCAACATTATGTGGAAACTGGAGTGGTTTGTCATTTTCTTCTCCCACTCATTTTATAAATGAGGAAACTGAGACAAACAAGATAAAATGACTTGTCCAGGGCCACATAGTTAGTAGGAAGATAAATCTTCCTAATTCCAGGCAGGGTGCTCTATCTACTTTGTCACCTATAAGCAGAATCGACAATCACAGTGATTCAGAGAAACATGGGCTTGGGGGTTGATGAAATTAGTTGGAAACAAACTTTGTAAATCTTTTGTTTGCATTGTAAAAGGAATCTTCTTTTATCAACTAATTTAGGCCACACCTGAGGACCTGACCTTCAATTTGGATTGCATTGGGTAGTCAGGAAGCACAGATCCTGAAGACCACCCAAAAGAGACCCCTCCGGAAATGGCAAGATCACCATTGAGGGACTTGGGTCACTCCCAGGACACTACCTCCTCCCATGGACACTGGGAGAGAGCTTAAGGGGGGGGGGGGGGGGGAGGAAAAAGGAGCTCTCTCTTTTTGACTTTCCAGTCTCCTGCTGAATGCTGGCCAGTTAGCAACCCACATGGTCTCTTAAAACTCTAACTTTTCTATACATTCCTTAGTATGCTGTAACTTTCTTTAATAAATCTCTATTTTCTTTCCAAAACCTGAATTCCTGAGTCTGAATCACAATTCCTCTCAGGGCAGAACTGAACCCAAGAAACAAATCAGCCATTACAACCAGACTAAGGGCTGTGGGGCTTGAGTTCTTATTTTCATTCCCAGCTTTCCCATCTTTTTCTCAACAATGTCTCTTGCCCTGAGGTCAAAGCCTGTTTTTTTATGAGTATTTTTATCCTAGCCTACATTTAAATGCTTTTTTATTCATTCACTTATTCATGAAGAGCAAGATTCCTTAGGTCTTTTGTTTGTAGGCATTTCAAGGATAACTGACTGTTTCTCCTATCTCTTGGAAGGTTAGCTACAGTTGCTGTGAAGAGTTCATGATTGATTATGTGGCTAATTTCAACTCCTGGAGATTGGACTGGCTTGCTTTAGACAAAGAAAGAGGTAGCATACTTTAGGGGGCAGAGTGCTCTATCCATACAATTATTACAAAATTGACTAAAATGTACCAAAAAAAAAAAACCCCTCCAAGATCCCATCATTTGCTGTTTTGAGATTTTTAAGGGCAGTTAAGTTTACTAACCCTAATGTGCCCCCAAAGGCTCTCCTTTAACCAGGAGTCTCTCATTATAAGTGAAAGATTAAGTTCATGGAGGGTTATTTGATAAATAGAAGCAGAAACTAACCTTCTATTGAACTGTACTTAAAAATCTCTGTTGAGTAGTGGATTTGAATTCTCAGTAAGTAAAAAAAAAACCTTCCTAATAATTAGAATTGAGTATGTAATGGACTATCTTGGGAGGCAGGGAATTTCCCATCAATGGAGAGTGGGATTATGAATTGTTGAATATTTAATAGATGTAGATCATCGTCATAAAGATTTTTTTATAAAGACATTAGGTGTAAAGTTTGTTAATTATTGATGTTATTTCTATTAATGTAGGAACTAGCATAGTATAGTACTCAAAACACACTCTGTTGTCGAGAGATCTAGCTTCAAATCTGTCTCTGAGGATATTAGATATCTGAGCTTGGCTGATTCCCTTAATCCTTTCCTCTGTAAAATAAGGGGGTTGGGCTAGATAGCCCAGGTCCTTTCTAACTCTAAATCTGTGATTTTTTTATTTATTTGAGATAGTTTTATTTTTCAGTGATGATATAATTTATGAATTTTTTATGATAGATATAGCACCAGATGGGACTCAGAAACCACCTGGTTAAACTTCTATTTTATAGATGATGAAACTGAGGCTGAAGTAGGATCAGAGGACTTGAACCCAGATCCCTTCACTCCAGATCCACTGCATTTTCTCATTTTATTATTCTTCCTTTCCCTGAGTTAGGTCATAAATGATTGATTGATATAGTCTATCCGGGCCTAGGACTGCTGATTCCATTGACCATCTAAGCTTGCAGATTCTGAGTCTCAGGTAAGCAAAATCATTCGTCAGAGGGCTACATTAACTCACCAGGACTCTAGTCTCTGGAGCCATCTGCTGGGACTTCTGTGATTCATTAAGTGGCCCTGGCATCATTAGCCATCAGTTTGCTGACAGCCAGGGAAGGGCTACCTTGGTGTTCAGGCCAAGTCTGGGGGGATGGACAATCTCCTCCTGGGGAGGCATGCAGGGTCTGACTTGGCATGCAAGTAAGTATGAAATAAAAGCTAGACCACTTCAATACTCCAGATTATTCAAAACCCTCAAATCCAAAGGGCTGAGAAAAACAGTTGTAAAAGCCAGTATTCAAGCTGGATGAGATTAAATGACCAGAGGTCAGACAATTCATTTACAATTTCCTAAAATGTAAGTCTTTTAAGGAGGCACCTGCATACTACACTAGTCCTCCAACCCCAAACCAAAATCAAAAATCAGCAACATAAATATCTTGCTTTGCACACAATAGGAGCTTAAGAATTGATTATTGCATGGGATTGTTGTAAAATTCAATAAAGAAAACCTGTTTATCTGCAGAGGTTATCTTATTGTTAAATCTGAAAGAAGGAAAAACAGGGCTTAATTGGTGACCTTGCAAGGCAACAACAGGCATGACAAAATCCATTGAATCTAGGTGCTTTTTGGGGGTGAATTAATTAAATATTTGATCAAATATAGCTTGAGAATGATATAAATATTCAAGTGATCATTGACAGAAAAAAGGTTCCCCACCTTTGTCTTAAGGGGGAGTTTAGACAGGTCTTATGGGAAGTGTTATAAAATGGCTCCATAGCCCAGAGTGATTAAAATGGTTTTTATTAGGATATCTTAACAAAATAGCACACCTCTCATGGTGGGAGAGAAGGGCAGGGAAATCCCAACATACAAGCTCTTTTAGGCACTTTGAAAGACTTTGTTCCTGCCCCATTCATGCCAAGCATAGGCTGGGGTCACTAATCTGATACATTGGTTCCTATGTTTCCCCACCCTGCTCTTTATACTAAAGAGCAAGAACAGATGGATCTCTTTGAGCATGTGCAAAGGAGAAGGTCAAGTTTCGGTTACTCTTGACCAGTTAAGGACTAGTTTCTTCTAATCTAGTTTGTCATTTTTGGAATGGGAGTAGAACTCTCTCAGCTTTGTGATTGACTGGGGCCATTCCCCCCTTTGTAATGGATTTCAAAGGGGCCCCCCTCTACACCCTGTGAAGACCAACAACGCCCTTCATTTCTCACTGAAAGCTAGATGGCAAAATGGATAGTCAGGAGGACCTAAATTCAAATTTGGCCTCAGACACTTATTACCAGTGTGACCCTGAACAAGTCACTTAAGCCTGTTTGCCTCCCTCATCTATAAAAAGAGCTGGAGAAGGAAATATCTTTGCCACAAAAACCCCCAAGTGGTATCATAGAGTAAGACATGACTGAAATGACAAATAGCAAGATAAATATTTGTGATGAGAAGGAAATATCTCCAAACCTAAATGAAAAAGAGAGATTTATAGAGTTCAATGAGCAATGGATCTGCAGTCTGTAGACAAGGATTTAAATTCCACCTCTGCCTTTTGCTGCCTGAAACCCTACTCAAGTCAATCAATCAATCAATCAATCAATATTAAGCATCTACTACAGTGGCACTGTGCTAACAGCTGGGGATTCAAAAAGAGGCAAAAAAAAAAATAGTCCCTGCCCTTAGGGAGCTTACAGTCTAATAAAGTAGAGAACATGTGGACAAATATATACAAAGCAAGCTATATACGGGTAAATAGTAAATAATTAAAAGAGGGAAAGCATTAGAATTGAAGGGAGTTAAGGGAGGCTTCCTTTAGAGGCTGGGATTTTAGCTGGGATTTAAGGGAAGCCCTTGGAAGGTCAGTAATTAGAATGGAGGGGGGGAAGGGGATACAGTACTTATTTTTTTTTTGCAACAATCAGGAGACCCTTTGTCACTGGATTGAAGAATGAGATTTCTAGCCTTAGATCTAATGAATAACTGAAGATGCACAATATCTCTCTCCTTTGGCTCCTATCCCTGAATCCTTGTTACAACCCTCAGCTATTGAGGGAGAAAAATAGGCATTTTCTCAGCAGCTCCCAGAAAGAAAAAAATTCTCTCTTCTGGTTGCAGCAGATTTCTAAAACATCTTCAAATAGGAAAATTCTGATTGTAGAGGCTTCAGATTAAGTAAACCCAGGTTCTCCTAATGCCTTTATGTTTATTTTCTCCTTAAAACAAATCAAAAGACCTGGACCCAGAACGCAAAAATCAATGAGACAGCAATTACCAGTACTCTTTCTGACCATACTTATTAACAACCATTATTATAAAATGGAACACAATCTGTAGAAATATTTTTGAATCCTGTAAGAATGCTTATGTAGCATCTACATGAAACAGAATACCTCAAAAGTCATTGATTGGTTATTTTTAATCCTATAAATAGATTACATAAAGGTCTAACAAAGATCAACAAGACTATAGAGGACTGCAAAATTTATATTTACCTTGAAGACAATATGGAAACAAATTTAAGGGATTTTTACCCTTATTTCATTTATATGTAATTGAAGATTAATCTAGATTTTTTTTTTATCCAGCATAGTGCAAACCTTCTGTTTTCCTCCAGCTTCCCCAAGAATTAGTAGGAACAACTCTAGGTCTTGTTTACAATGAGATTTTCTTTTTTCCTTTTTTTCTTCCATTTCAATGTGCTTTTTGCTTCCATGCTGCAACCATGCGGATCAAGGTAGATGAGTCACAGTAATTAAATGATTGCACTGCCTCAGTGAGCTGTGATTTGGAAAGGATGAAAGCTTAATTTTTTCCATCAACAAAGCCAATTTCAGCCAAGATGCTCTCCTGAGTGCCACCCGCATTAAAAAAAAAATGACATGTTTAAAGTAATCAACACTGGAGGAAATTTAAACCCATCATCACAGTAACACGGATGGATTATAAATTTACGTGGCATTTATGACTCCCACAAAAAGCAAGTTCCAAATGTAGCAGGGAACCATTGGGCAAGCAGAGCCTTGCAGATGGAAAAACACCCACTGGTGAGTGCAAGCAGATAGGGTTCTAATAAATTAGAGTAAATGACGGCAGACCCGAATTTACTATTGCTTATCTGTTAAATCTACCAGGGAAGGCAAGTTGGTTCTAATCGTCAAACTCGATGCTTTCTCTAAGAAACAGGCACTTAGAGCAATTAGGAGAGATGCAGGCGAAACAGCTCCCCATTGATGAAATGACAGACAGCACCCAGACCCAATATGCATAATGAGTGGCTGCGGATTTTAATGGATGAAGGCTCAGAAACTAATGGACGTTTAATGCACAAGGCAAGCCTTGCCCGGGAGATGACAGGTTTCTGAAAAGAGCTTTTCCCACTGCTAAAGCAGTTGTAGTTCTGTGTGGTGCAGAGGAGCACGTTTTCATTTAACTGAAGGAGAGTATGTCCTTGCTTTCCCCTTGGATATTTCCAAGTCTTAGTCAGGAATAGAACAGTTTACCCTGTTGACTCATCTGGTGCTAAAAGCTCTAAGTTTAACCTCCTACTGTGGGGAGCCAGTCCACTGAATGCCAATCCCTTCCTTCCACCCCCTCACCCCAATAACTGTTTCCCTACAGAATGACTCAAGAGATCCCAAGTGTCAGTCCTAAGTCTTTTTAGTGCAGGTAAACAGGTGACCGGAGTTTTAATCTTATATATTTCTGCATAGAGGTTATACAGTTTTACATGCTGCCAAATATTTGAAAGGATAATGGGATCTATGATTTCACTGATATAGGAAACTAAGGAAATTTCTACTATAGATCTGAGTTCTTAGCCTGGGGTTCATGAACTTTGTTGTTTTTTTAAAGCTATATTTTGATAACTATTTAAATATTATTTATTTCCTTTGTAATCTTATGTATTTTATGTATTTAAAAATATTTCTGAGGTGGAATTCATAGACTTCATCAGACTGTCAAAGGGGTAAGGTAAAGAGACCCATCCTCTATAGACAGTACAACTGATCTTTAATTTATGGTCTTAGAAGTTTACCTGGATTAATGTTTCATGACTACATTTTTAGGTTATGTCAAATAACTTGATTTCTCAATATTTGGAATTGGGAAGGGAGGAAGGAAAAGAATTCGGAGCTCAAAGTTTTAAAAGTGAATGTTTTTGCGTGTAACTGGGAAAAATAAAATTTAAAAAAAATTTTAAAAATTTAAAAATTTACCTGGGAGTATAGAGAGGTTCTCATAGAGCAAAGATGTAAGCCACAGGATTCACATTCAAAGTTTTTTTGACTTCAAGTTTCCTTTAGACACATCTCATTTGAAATGTCAACAAAAAATGAGTACAAATAGCGATTGTAATGGACAGATAGATATCCCGTATCTCTAACTCTTGGAGATACTTATCTTTTTTTATTTACTTTAAAAAAAGACAACTCCATGAATACAGTGGATAGAGTAATAAGCCTGCAGTTAGGAAAACAATTTCCTGAGTTCAAATCTGGCCTCAGACATTAACTATATGTCCCACTCCTGTTTTTTAGCTTTGTCACAGCTTTTTCTTTTCTTTTTTTTTGTATTAAGCTAACCGACTTTAATTCTGCTTTTATTCTTGACCAAGGAGAATGATCTTGGGCCAGAAAAAAAGTGATTAATAGGGAGTTGAAACACAAGACAAGTAGGAAGATTATAAGACAATACCCAAGTCTAATTAATAAGTATGTCACTGGACCAAGAATTGCTGCTTTTCACGGTGCTGAAAGATCTACTGGCTATGATAGTAGAAGCTTTATCCCTGATCTTGATTGGGGTTAATAATCTTTAATCTTGGAGCGCATAAAACTGCTTGATGACTGAAGAAAGACAATTTTTTTCAATTTCCAATGGTCTCAAATGTCTGAATTTATCAAATTTTAATGTCTCAATTTCCAAAATTTTTATCTGGAAACAATAGACCAACAGATTTGACTTTGAATCCAGGCCAAACATGAAAAAAAAAGCATTGACAGTGAATTTCTGGGGGAAAATATGATGATCCCAAAGAACCAACATCAAGAATGTCACACTAAATTAATATCATTTATCACTTTTATATATTTTTTCCAACTACATGAAATGGTAGTTTTAACCATTTTTTTTTGCAAGGTTAAGAGTTTTACATTTTTCTCCCTCCTTCCCTTCTTTCCCCTTTCCCCCTTACAGAAAGCAATCTGATATAGGCTCTATATTTATAACTATGCTAAAAAATAGATCCATATTGATCATGTTATGAGAGAAGAATCAAATGCAAATGGAAGGAAGAAAGTATGAGAGAGGGGAAATGACAATACATATGACAGCTTTTCATAATTGAGATAATAAGCTTTGGTCTTCATTTAAACTCTACAATTCCTTTTCTGAATATGGATAGTATTTTTCATCATAAATCTTTTAAAATTGTCTTTGATTATTATACTGCCAAAATAAACAAGTCCATCATAATTGATCATCACCCCATGGTGTTATTAGTGTATATAATGTTCTTCTGCTTCTGTTCATTTCACTCTGCATCAATTCATGCAAGTCTTTACAGGCTTTTCTGAAATCCTATCCTTCATGATTTCTTCTTTTCTTTTTTTCCTTTTTTTAAAAAAATTTTTATTTATTTTGAGTTTTACAATTTTCCCCCAATCTTACTTCCCTCCCCCCCACCCCCCCCCACAGAAAGCAATTTGTCAGTCTTTACAATTGCTTCCATGTTGTACATTGATCCAAATTGAGTGTGATGAGAGAGAAATAATCTCCTTAAGGAAGAAACATACAGTATAAGAGATAACAAGATCAGACAGTAAGATATCTGTTTTTTTCTAAATTAAAGGGAATAGCCTTGAACTTTGTTCAAACTCCATGGTTCTTTATCTGGATATAGATGGCATTCTCCACTGCAGACAGCCCAAAATTGTCCCTGATTGTTGCACTGATGGAATAAGCAAGTCCATCAGAGTTGATCATCACCCCCACACTGCTGTTAGGGTGTACAGTGTTTTTTCTGGTTCTGCTCATCTTGCTCAGCATCAGTTCATGCAAATCCCTCCAGGTTTCCCTGAATTCCCATCCCTCCTAGTCTAATAGAACAATAATGTTCCATGACATACATATACCAGTTTGCTAAGCCATTCCCCAATTGAAGGACATTTACTTGATTTCTATTTCTTTGCCACCACAAATAGGGCTGCTATGAGTATTTTTGTACAAGTGATGTTTTTACCCTTGTTCATCATTTCTTCAGGGTATAGACCCAGTAGTGATATTTCTGTCACAGCTTTTTCAATGAGTCTTACCACATAGAAGGTTTGGGAATTGATCACACTGATTTGCCAAGATCTGTTGGAATGGTTTGATGTTTCTTTCAGGAATACCAACTTTCCCATATATTCTTTAAATATCTCAGCAACCTAGAATGACTGTAACAATAAATACTGAATTTTCTGGGAATAAGTAAGTATTGTTTTCTTTAGACTCATGCATACCAAGGATTCTAAGGATGTCCTACAGGATCTTTCATATGCTATAGGCAGCATCATAGTGCTCATTCCCATTTAAGTGGGCAAAGGTGATGTCAGGAGGGGGACTTAATATTATCTGCAGACACATAAGATGGCTTGCACAGAGATGATAGAGCCCTTCTTGGTTGCTCTAATTCTTTCCTGCATGATGCTAATAGCAGTGGCCAAAGCAGGCTGGTAACCCATAGCAGAGGTGATTCTGTCTAGTAAAGCAGATACGTCAGAACCAAAGTGAATTAATTAGAAGATATTATCAATAGAAAACTATATATTTTAACCTTCTTGGTTCCTGAAGTTCATCCACAATGAGGCTAGTCAAGGTTACCTGGACCCATACACCCAGTAATTCATTCATCTGGCTATATATGGATGCTACATTAGAAGTAACACCCTTTTGATTGATGACACCAGGCTCAGTCCCCTCATGGTATAAGTCATGGTCCTCTTGGGTTCATTAGCAAACACAGAATAACCATCATGGACCTTAGCAATATTGTTAACTACATAAGCAATATGGCCTTACTCATCATAGTTCTACTAAACAGACCAATTTTGGCACCCTTTGCATAGGAGCTTAAAAGATCCACAATTCTGATGCCAGTGACTAAGAATTCTTGCTTCATGGTCATCTCTATGAACTCAGAAACCTCAGTATAAATAGCAGCAAACTGTTTGGTTTTGATTAGGCCTCTTTCATTGATAGAGGATTTCTGTCCAATCACATTCATGACTCTTTCCAGTGTCTCAGGCCCCACAAGAATTTTAATACGGCCATTAAAATCCAAGGTCTTCTGATTCTCACAATCTTTCAGTATCCACAGCAATGGTCTGGACTTTGCTCTCAGTTAGATATTGGATGACCTCCAGATCCAGCTTGATTTCCCTGCCCTACACTTCAAAGGCACTGAAGATGGAAGGGACCCCTTGTCAAACCACAATCCCAATGACAGACAAGATGCACTCTCGAGGGGCGGCTAGGTGGCGCAGTGGATAGAGCACCAGCCCTGGAGTCAGGAGTACCTGAGCTCAAATCCAGCCTCACACATTTAATAATTACCTAGCTGTGTGGCCTTGGGCAAGCCACTTAACCCCATTGCCTAGCAAAAAAACTTAAAAAAAAAGATGTACTCTCGGAGGCACTGCCCTTGCAGGGGGATATCTGAGCCATTTGTCACAAAGTCTGAGCTGGGCTACATAAGGAGCCCTTAGAACCTCACTGACAAAATCTGGAAAGAGATTGAGTCATTTGACTTTCTTTTTCTTTTTTTTTTTTTTTTGGTTTTTGCAAGACAATGGAGTTAAGTGACTTGCCACACAGCTAAGTAAATATTAAGTGTCTGAGGTTGGATTTTAATTCAAGAGCCAATTGATTTTTCATAAAGAAATAAAGATTATATGTATTCTCATCACAAAACACTGTGACTATTTAGCCAAACTGTCTGTTTTCAGTCAGGATTCTCAGGACAATTGATTGTTGTCTTTTATCCATTTATTATAATGTTACATTATAGGTTCTAATGTCAGTCTGGACATATGTGGTGTTGTCCATCACATATTCCAGTTCAGTCCCCACTTCCAGTCACTCTTCTTCTATCAAATGACTGAAAAAATGAAAAAATTTTTTTAAGAATTTAGTATGGGTCAAGCATTGTTTTAAGCCCTGGAAATACAGATACAAAAAATGCCTCTCAAGGAATTCACATTCTAGTTGTAGGAGATGGCACATGAAAAGGTAGGGTGATCAGGGTATTTTGGTTAGAAATGTTGCAAGATGGTGAATGGATTCAGAGTCACAGAACTGTAGGAGAGTTGATTGGCATGTCCTTTCTATTAGGCCTGATATGGTCCCCAAACTGCAAAGTTTAGGGGGAGAGAAGAGAGAAGGGAGAAATTCAGAGAGGCAATCTGTTGAAGAGATGGCTAGATGATTGGAGTCAGTTTGGCCTACTGGAGTGGACTGTGTTAAGGATACACTAATCAAGGGGTGGAGCCAAGATGGGGATGGGAAGAGATATTCCCTTAGGTGCTCTTTCTCAAAACTTATGAAATAAGGACTATAACTAAATTTTTGAGAGACAGAAGCCACAGAAAGATCCAGTGAGGCAGTTCTTCAGCCCAAGGTAACCAGGAAAATAACAGAAAAACTCCTCTCCACGAGGTTAGAGGGGTTGGCCTGCCAGAGTGAAGGAACTTCAGCCTCCTAGAGGCAGCCCCAGGGTGCTGGGAGCTATGGCTCATGGCAGCAGGACCAGTTTCCTGACCTACACCCTGGGGAGCACTGGGTACAACTTGGAAGATCAGCAGGGGGACCTCCGCCCAGCCCTCAGGGCACTCAGCGAGCAGCATGACCATGGCAGCTCAGATCCAGGAACTGGAAGCAGGCAGAGCCAGGGAGCAGGAACCCACAGGAAACTCAGCCTTGAGTACTCAGCCTAGGTAGGGGAGTGGAAAAGACTTACGAGGTCTGTTGTCTGTCCCTGGAACAGGACTCTGGGGCTCTGACCACATTCAGATGCTGATCATAGTCTAGACCCCCCATAAAACAGCAGGGCCCCCCACCTCAACCCCGTGGCAGAGGGGTGCGCTTGTGGTCGTTCACAGACCAGGAGGGAGGACACAGCTTCACACACTGAGATCCTTGGTGGAGGGGTGTCCCAATAATACTCAAAAGCTCAGGAAGCACCCCAAGACCAGGCACAGGCTGGGGAAATGAGTAAATAGAGAAAAAAGAGGAGCACCATTGAGAAATACTTTGTCTATGATCCCAAGAAGGATCAAAATACTCAATCTGAAGATGAGGGAATCCAAGCTCCTGCATCTAAAGACTCCAAGAAAAAAGGGAAATTGGGCTGAGGCTATGACAGAGCTCAAAAAAGGTTTTTGAAAAACAAGTGAGGGAGATAGAAGAAAAATTGGGAAAAGAAATGAGAGAGATGCAGGAAAAACATGAAAAAGAAGTCAGCAGCTTAGTCAATGAGATCCAAAAAAATGCTGAAGAAAATCGCATGTTATAAACCAGCTTAGGCCAAATGTATAAAACAGTTCAAAAAGTTATTGAGGCACAGAATGCTTTAAAAAGCAGAATTGGCCAGATGGAAAAAGAGATAAAAAAAAACTTTGAGAAAAATTTCAGATCTAGACTAGAACTGAAGGAAGCTGCTGACTTTACAAGAAGTCAGGACACAATCCTCCAAAACCAAAAGAATGAAAAATTATAAGAAAATGTGAAACATATCATTGAAAAAAACAACTGATATGGAAAACAGATTCACGAAAGATAATTTAAAAATTATTTGGATACCTGAAAGTCATGATCAGAAAAAGAGCCTTGACATCATTTTTAAAGAATTCCTACAGGAAAATTTCCCAGATATCCTAGAAGCAGAGGGCAAAATAGAAATTGAGAGAATCCACCTATCTCCCCTGGAGATTAAAAAAAAAACCCAGGAATATTATAGCCAAATTCCAGAACTCCCAAGTCAAAGAGAAAATATTACAAGCAGCCAGAAGGACACAATTCAAATATTGTGGAGCTGTAGTCAGGATCACACAGGACTTAGCAGCAACTACATTAAAGGTTCATAGGGCTTGGAATATAATATCCCGGAAGACAAAAGAGCTTGGAATGCAACCGAGAATCAACTACCCAGCAAAACTGAACGTCCTCTTCCAGGGAAAAAGATGGACTTTCAATGAACCAGGGGAATTTCAAAGTTCCTGTTGGAATGGCCAGAGCTGAACAGAAAGTTTGATCTTTGGGTACAGGACTCAGGTGAAGCATAGAGAGAGGAGGAGAAGGGTAAAATATGAGAGACTTAATGATGATGAACTACATGATTTCCTGCATAGACAAACAATACTGATAATACTCATAGGAAACTTCTCATTTAATAGAGCAGGTAGAAGGAGCTTTTTGAAGATATGTATTGTAAAAATGGAGTCAATGGCTAAAAGGGAAATGTAATGAGAGTAAGAGAAAGGAGAGGTAGAACATGCTAAGATAATTCATTATAAGTTTTTTTTTATTACAATGAGCTACTGCAGTGATTTGGAAGCGGGGGAAGGTGAGGGGAAATGAGGGAACCTTCACTCTCATCAGAGGTGGTTCAGAGAGGAAACAGCATATATACTCAATGGGGTATAGACATCTAGAATAAGAAGGAGAGAAGGGGGACAGGGCGATGGGGGGAGGATGTGAGTGATGGAGAAGAGGGTGGACCATGGAGGACAGTGGTCAATTATAACCTATATATTCCTTGCAAGGGGCTGGAATTGGATGGCCTGTCTGGGACCACAGGGCTGGGTGGTTGCTGGGCCTTAGGGATGGTATATGGGCTTGAGGCTTCTTAGCCCCAGGGACAGTGATTAGTCTACTGTGTCACTCAGCTACCCTACTGCCCCGACCCGCGGGGCAGAAAAGTGGAGTGTCGAGGAGGACCCAGCCTGAAATGGAATGGGTGAGAATAAGGAGAGTGAGACCCAAGGATGGTGGATAGGGTCTGAGTTTATTTTAGAAAATACATGCTTATATTGTAGAGAAGGAACAAGGGGATTAGCTTAGGGGTGGAGTTGGTATGCCTTGGCCTGAGAGAAGGGATAGTCTGTGGTCAGTTTATTCTTGATAATGGAGGGTGACTTTCCTTTATCTTGGCCCTTGGTACACCTGGAAATTTGTTTGCTCGTTTTATCTTATCTGACAGGGGGCTTCTTGGCTCCTGGTATGTCTGGGATTTGTTTGCTCTTTTTATGGGGGCTTCTTGGCCCCTGGCATATCTGGAATTTGTTTGCTCTTTTTATGGGGGCTTCTTGGCCCCTGGCATGTCCGGAATTTGTTTGCTCTTTTTATGGGGGCTTCTTGGCCCCTGGCATGTCCCCCATTTTTGTATTAAATTTATGGGCAGGATCCCTGTCTTAGGCTATGCAACTTGTTTTTCATGCTTGGTATCCGTGACCAGGAGGGGACCTTAGCGAGGTCCTTGTTATCTCCTGTAGGATCTGATGTTCCCAAGTCATGGAGTTGCACTAAATCCCGTCATTGGGTATCACTGCAGCCCTTAGGGGGTGCCTTTCCTTGAGCAGATGCGCGCATACCAAGGTGGGCGAGGTGTAAGAGCAGCGAACCTCAAGGGTTCCATTTGGAGGTCCTCACAGGACCCTTGGCTTTTCAATTGGTGGTATAAGACCGAAACTGGTTTTCCAAGGGCTGAGTCAATTTGGGATTTGATAAAGTTGGTCAGTCTCCTGAAGGCCCATGGTCCAAAAGAAATTAGAATTAGGAAGCCAATTAATGGGCCTAGAAGGCTTGGGAGCAGAGTAGAGAGCCAGGGGGATGTGGAAAACCAATTTTTATACCATCCCTCACCTTTCTCTCTCTCCCTTTTTCTTTTTTCCAGGTTATCCTTAACCCTTTGCAGACTGTCTTCTACCAGGCCAAGTTTATCCTTAAAAAAACAGCATTCTTCCTTTAGTGCCGCGCAGAGTCCCCCCTGTTGTAAAAATAACAAATCAAGACCGCGTCTATTTTGTAATGCTACTTCAGCTAGAGAGGCAACAGAATCTTTTAGGTGTTTTAACCCTGCTTGAAGTTCTGAGAGATCCTTATCAATAGCAGAGCTAAGCTGGGTGTACTGTGCATTGGAGGAAACTAAGGAGGCAATACCTGTACCAGAGCCAACAAACCCAAGTCCAATCAGGACTGCGAGTGTAACTGCTGTTAGGGGTTCTCTTTTGTCTCTGATAAGGGTACACCTTCCATGTTCCCAAAATTGGAGGAATTCCTCCGGGTAGTGGACAGTTAGGTGAGGAAAAAGGGAGACAAGGACACAATAGTCCTTTTTCTCAAGGAATTGTTTGGTGTCCACAAAGGTGGTTAGTCCTGAGGAGCAGGCAAGATAGGTATTAGGAGGGGCTACAGCATATCTATAGGAAGTATTAATAAGGGTACTTTGGTTACATACTGTGTCTAGCTGAAGAGGGGGGAGCATTTGCGGGCCAAGGAGACAATTTCCCTGACTGGAGATTTTTGCAAGAGTGAGGCCTTGGGATTCCCCAGTGCCCCATCTGAGATCATCTGTTCTGTTGGAGTATGTGATGTTCCCGAATTGAGCAATACCTTCATAGAAGGGTGGGGAAGAGGAATAGCAGATCCAGCATTCTTCCAATGAAGAATTCTGTATCTGGGTCAAAGCTTGCACAGAGGCATTAATGAGGGTAAGTATGATATGGGCAGTAGAGGGACCGCTAGCCTGGAGAGTGGGTCTATAAGGGACGGTGTCAAGGGAGACAGGGGTGCTGGGAGTAGGTTGGTCCAAGGGTCTGGTATTATAGATGTTAGCATTAGGCCCAATGGCCACCGGTTGGGAGGGTGTGGGGATGGTTTGGGTGAGTTTGATGGTGAATATAGTTCCAGGGTCATATTTAGACTTATATAATCGGAGTCCCCAGGTATATCCCCTTTCCCATCCGCGTGCCTCTTTCCCTTTCGCAGTAAACTGAATTTCCAGGGGGTTGCACCATTGGTTGTTAGTCTGGCAAGAATTCTGAGTGAGGCTATAGTTGGCGGCGACTGTTATAAAGTCTGTTTCTGAGTGTTTTATCCAGTACCCAGTACCTGTTGTTTCACAACCCCACTGTTTGCAGAAATAATCTGCCGGTCGGCCGCAACGTGGGTGGGTCCGTGCATATCCGGGGCATACATAGAAGGATAGGCTGGCAAGCTTTCCTCTTCGGTCTTTAGTGAGGCATCCAGTGGGTCCCGCATATGGGCCCCACATCACACTCCATCCTGAATCGTATTGCGAGAGTTGACAAAGGTCGGGGTATAGAGGGGGCCATGGGGTGGTTGAATCTACTTTAGATGTGCTCCAAACACGGGAGCCTCAGGAGTCTTCAACGGACCAGGTATAGTTGAGTAGTCTGTATGAGCAGGATAGCGGTAAGAGCAGGCATAAGACGAGGGCCTTCATGCTGGATCCCTTATCTACAAGAGAGCACAGAGGGAGATTTCTCAGGGGGTTCCCTGGGTGGATTATGTAGTTTTACTAGACGCTCGGGCAGCCATCTAGCATTTTGAGCTGATGAATCATAAATACAGGCATGTCCTTTACCCCAGATAAGTACTGGGTCAGGTCCTTGCCATTTGTTGGAGATGGGATCTCTCCACATGGCCTGTGCATAGTTGTGTTCAGTAGTGGGATGCCAAAGGCGATCTGCTGCAGATTTGGCATTAGCATCAAGGGAGAGGAAATTGAGGACAAAGAGGGCATGGTTAAGAATGGTTTTAGCATTATTAATCTTGGGGTAGAGTGTCTCTGACCCTTTCTGTAATTTAGTAATCATGTTTTTGAGCGTTTGGTGGGCTCTTTCTACAATGCCCTGTCCTTGAGGGTTATAAGGAATTCCTGTAATATGTTTGATACCCAAACTCTGACAGAAGTTACGGAAGGAGGCGCTTGCATATCCGGGACCATTGTCTGTTTTAATGATCTTAGGGTTGGGGAGTGTGGCCAAGGTGGCCAGAACATGGTTAATAACATGGCGGGTAGCTTCACCGCTCTGGGGGGTGGCAAAAATAAACCCACTGAAGGTGTCGATAGAAACATGGATGTACTTAAGCTTTCCAAAAGGTGCATAGTGGGTGACATCCATCTGCCAGACTTCACCAGGAACCAACCCCCGGGGATTGACTCCGAGGTGTGGCTCTGGGAGCAGGACAAGACACCCTGGGCACTGTTTGACAATTTGTCTTGCTTGTTCCCTGGTTATGCCAAATTTAAGCCTGAGTGTCTGTGAGTTTAGGTGGTGCAGCTTGTGGGCCCGCGTGGCAGCCTCTAGGGGACACAGCAACACAGGCTCATAAGCTACCCCACAGAAACCTGTTCCTTTTCCTAAAAATGGGTCTTGAGTTGCCCGGTCCACTTGTGCGTTCCCTTCTGTCAGGGGGCCTGGGAGGTCAGAATGGGCACGAATATGACCAATGAAAAAGGGTTGACTTCTGGAAAGTATGAGCAACTGTAACTTGGCAAAGAGAGGGGAGGCATTGGTAGATGGTCGTATATAAGGGACAGTTTCTAAAAGGGGTACCGAGTGGGCAACGTAGGCACTATCTGTGTACAGATTTAAAGGATCAGGGACTGCCTCAAAAGCCCAGATGATCGCAGCAAGCTCTACAAGTTGTGCTGAGGTGTATGGGAAGGTGAGGGAGGTGATCTTCCCATTTACGCTCACTGCGGCTTTCCCAGATGCTGAGCCATCTGTGAAGATGAGATGGGCCTCCTTGAGGGGTGTCCTTTTAGTTATTTTGGGGAAGACTACAGGTGTTATTTGCAGGAACTGAATAAGTTTGTCAGGGGGGTAGTGATTGTCTATGACTCCCGGGAATGAGATACAGCTCACAGCCCAGTCATCATCGTTCAATAGGAGCCAATTTATTTGTGATGCTGTGTATGGGCAAATGATGCGATCAGGTTCTTTGCCAAAGAGTCTTACTGCAGCTTCTCTTCCTCCTTTAAGGAGGTCAGCAGTGAGGTGTGGGTATGATGGGAGAATTTTGGTGGGGGTGGCTGGCATGTGTATCCAAAAAAGTGGATGATTTTGCCAAAGCAGGCCAGTGGGAGAGAGATTTGTGGAAAAGAGCAAAAGCCAGAGAGGCTTTTCAGGGCTATAATATCCTATGTGTTGGTTTTTTATGGCTTGCTCGACTAGCATCAGGGCTGAGCGGGCTTCTGGTGTCAAGGAGCGTGGGGAGGTGGGCTCTGGGTCTCCCTTTAAGATGTCAAATAATGGCTTTAATTCCCCTGTTGTTAGTTTTAAATAGGGTCGGAGCCAATTGATGTCTCCTAGTAATTTCTGAAAATCATTGAGGGAATTCAAATGATCAATACGAATATGGGCTTTCTGGGTCAAGATTTTGTTAGTAAAAAGTTCAAATCCAAGAAATAACTGGGGGGGTCGGGTCTGAACTTTTTCCGGGGAGATCCGGAGTCCTCTTTTTTCTAGTGCCTCTATAAGTTTCTGAGAGATAGTTACCAATTCTTTTTCTGTAGGTCCCGCAAGGAGGATATCATCCATATAATGGATGATATAGAGTGAGGGATATTGTATCCTAAAGGGGTCAATAGTCTGGGCTACGTACTTTTGGCAGAGTGTAGGGCTATTGGTCATGCCCTGGGGTAAGACTTTCCATTGAAAGCGTGGGAATGGGCCACGGCAATTGGTGATGGGCAGGCTAAAGGCAAAGCGTTTACAGTCAGCGGGATGGAGAGGGATTGAGAAAAAACAATCTTTGAGGTCAATAACTACCTTGGTAAAACCTTCAGGGATGGCTACAGGCGAGGGAAGACCGGGTTGCATTGCCCCCATGGGGATCATAGTTTTATTAACCGCTCTGAGGTCATGTAAAAGTCGCCATTTACCTGAGCGTTTTCGGATGACAAAAATGGGGGTGTTCCAGGGGGACACAGAAGGTTCGATGTGTCCTGCATCTAATTGTTCCTGCACTAATCTAAAGGCTGCATCCAATTTAGCCTTAGGAAGGGGCCACTGGTCAATCCAGACGGGATGGTCATCTTTCCATGATATTTTTTCCGCCTGTAGTGCAGGGGGACCAGTGGCCCTTATAAAAAATGGTTTTCAAACCCTAATCCTAAGCGCCCTGTTTTTCCTGTAATTTGCAAAGGGAACGGTTGACCTTGCTTTTCTTTTCCAAGACCTTGTCCAGGGAGAAATCCTTGAGCAAGCATCTGGCTGGTTACTGTAAAATTAGGGCTGAACATAATGACTCCCATTTGGGAGAGAATGTCTCTTCCCCAGAGGTTAACAGGGAGGCCAGGGACTACATAGGGTCGAACAGTACCTACATTTCCTTCCTCATCTTTCCAGGGGAGCCATTGAGAACTTTGTAGGGCATTTTGAGATTGTCCTATTCCTTGTAGGTGGGTCATAGAGGGCTGAAGAGGCCAGGAGGGCGGCCAACTTTCTTTGGAGAGGACTGTGGAGTCCGCCCCAGAATCTAGTATGCCAGAAAAGATCCGGCCCTGAATGGTTAATTTAAGTGTAGGGCGTTCCTGTGAAATGGTTTGAGCCCAAAAAACATCTGAAGACCCTGGGTTGGAAGCTCCCCTCCTTTGTGTAACTGTTGAATATTGGGTTTGCAGGGGGAGCGGGAGTGCTTGGGCAAGGCGTTGTCCTTTCTGAATAGTGATGAAGTTATTAAGAGCGGACACCATTATTCTAATTTCTCCCGTATAATCATTGTCTATAAGGGAGGGGTGGACAATAAGGTCACCCAAAGTGGAGGAGGCATGGCCAATTATAAGAAAAAGGAATCCCTGAGGGGGGGGGCCATAGACACCAGTGGGGATCATACTGGGACCATCCTCAGGGTTTAATATTGTACAGGAGGAGGAACACAAGTCCACCCCTGCGTTCCCTGTGGTGGGTCTGCGTAATGGTAGGTGGGCAAGCTGTTCCCCGAGGCTTGCGGGTTGGGGGTTGTTTGAGGGGCCCGGGGCTGGCCCCTCTTGCCGTTTCCCGGAAATGGGACAATGGGTTGGCCTTCAGCATTGGTGGTGGATCGACAGGTGTTGGCCCAGTGCTTTCCTTTCCTACATCTGGGGCAGAGGGTCTGTGGTTGATTAGGTCTTTGGAAAAAACCTCCTGTGTTGTTGTTGGTAATTGGGCATTGGCGGGCAAAGTGGCCTTCCTGGCTACACCTAAAACAGGTCTTAGATTGGTCAGAGTGCTGAAGGGCTGCCCCAACAGCTAAATGAACTGCCTGCGTAAGGGGGTCTATGTCTCTACAGAGCCTTATCATTTCATCTAAGGTTTTGTTTCTCCATTTTCCCCGTAAAATGGAGCGGCAAGTGGCATTGGCATTCTCATAGGCTAAGCGTCTAACAAGCTGGTCATCAGCCGCTTCCTGCCCTAGGGTCCTCTCTGTAGCTTCCAGGAGCCTGCTTACATATTCTGAGAATTCCTCCTGGTTTCCTTGGACGATTTTATTGAGGGGTGCAAAAGGGGAGCTAGTGTTGGGAAGGGCCCGCCAGGCAGAAATGGCAGCACTAGCTGCCTGAGCAAGCAATCCAACTGGGAGACGGGACTGCCGGGTTTCACTAGCATACTTGCCCTGCCCTGTGAGTTTTTCATAAGCTCCCTTAGAAGTTTTATAGGTAGTTGAAGCAATGGTTTGACAACGATCAAAAAAATCAGCCTTCCAGGTGAGGAACTGTCCTCGTGTAAGTACTGCCTGGACAACCCTGAGCCACTCGGAGGGGAGAAGATGTCCCCCACGGGGGATGGCTTCTAGTGCTGAGAGAGTAAAGGGGGCATTAGGCCCATAGGTCTTAACAGCTGTATGTAAGTCTTTCAAGTTTTTGAAGTGGATTTTTCTATAATTTAGTGATTTTTGTTCCCCTTGACGATCTGCCACTTCCCTTTCATCTTCCCTGCTCCTATTCTCCTCTTCCTCTTCTTCGCTATGGGAAGACTCGGGGGGCTCAGCCTCTCCTGCATCAGGGTCACTATCATCTTGGCGGGATCTTGTCATGACAGGGAATGCCATTTGTTTTTTATAATTCATGGCAGCTTCTGCCTTAGAGTGTCTCTGTTTTGTTTTGCTTACACTTCTGGTTTTTGAATTAAACTGGTTTTTTAAGAGGGGGATTTTAAGGGACCTTTGTAATGAATCCTGTAGGGCAGACAACTCACTGGAGAGCTGCGCATATTGTGTTTGGAGATCTAAAACCTCACGGAGTTCTTTTACTTGCACGGATAGTTGCTCCCGTGCCTTATTGAGTGTGGTCATATTAGGTCCCAGGGGCAGGAGGGCAGGGGCAGTTAGGTATGGAGGGGGAGCGGAGGCTAGGGGCCAGTCTGGGTTATTATATCTAGCAGCTTCTTCCTCAAGTTCTGCCTCATTGCCTGGGTCTAGAGGCTCTGAGTCTGGGTCCATCTCTGGACTGGACTGGAGATTCTTATTTCTTGTAAACACTGGGCAGGTTATGGGCTCCTCTGCTGGTGTTATCTCAGAAGGGAGAGGAGGATAGAGGGATTTGCTTGGGGGGATTTCAATAGCTGCTGAGGGAGATCTAGCTGGAGTTTTAGGGGGTTTCGCTTCCTCTTCTTTCAAAGACTTTATAGAGGCTGTACGCGAAAGAGGGCGAAGGCAGGACTCTGCAACTAAAAGAAGCTGTTTTTTTGTGGGGTCCCTGGTTGCGCTTTCCACTATGTCTCTTATAAGACCCCAGTAAGAAAGGGCTGAAACAGGGACGGCATCGGGTCCTTCTATTTTCAATTTCTGATTAAGATCTCTTCCTACTTTCTGCCATTTGTCTGGGTGGATCTCAGGTCCTGTTACCAGAAACCACGGGCATACTTCATCTATAAAAAGGAAGAATCTAACAAGATCCTTTTTCTTTACTTTAACTCCCCTGTCTTTAAGTGCCAGTTTAAGGTCCCGTATAAAGACCTGTTCTTTAGACAGCTTGGAACCCATGAGAAAAGAATGAGGCAGACGTCACTTACCTGTTCGTGGGGCTCTCCGGAGCGATCAGAGGGGGTCGCGACGATTCTTCTTTACGGGGTCTGCCTGGCAAGAGTCCGTGCCTCGAGCCACACGATGGGCGCCACGTGCCCCGACCCGCGGGGCAGAAAAGTAGGGTGTCGAGGAGGACCCAGCCTGAAATGGAATGGGTGAGAATAAGGAGAGTGAGACCCAAGGATGGTGGATAGGGTCTGAGTTTATTTTAGAAAATACATGCTTATATTGTAGAGAAGGAACAAGGGGATTAGCTTAGGGGTGGAGTTGGTATGCCTTGGCCTGAGAGAAGGGATAGTCTGTGGTCAGTTTATTCTTGATAATGGAGGGTGACTTTCCTTTATCTTGGCCCTTGGTACACCTGGAAATTTGTTTGCTCGTTTTATCTTATCTGACAGGGGGCTTCTTGGCTCCTGGTATGTCTGGGATTTGTTTGCTCTTTTTATGGGGGCTTCTTGGCCCCTGGCATATCTGGAATTTGTTTGCTCTTTTTATGGGGGCTTCTTGGCCCCTGGCATGTCCGGAATTTGTTTGCTCTTTTTATGGGGGCTTCTTGGCCCCTGGCACCCTACAGCACATTTAAGAAGGACAGAGTGAAAGGAGAGAAAAAATATGGTACATGGTAGTGGGGAAGTACAAATGGAGGAAGTTGTGATCAGAAATGGCAACAGTGGAAAATTATGGAAGTAGCTTTTGTGATGGACTTATCCTAAAGAATGTGATCCACCCACAACAGAGTTGGTGGTGTTAGAACACAGACTGAAGCACATTTATTATTATTATTATTATTATTATTATTATTATTATTATTATTATTATTTTGGGGGCATTTGTGGGGTGGATGGGGTTGGGTGACTTTTGCACAGCTCGGTGATTGTTGGGTGTCTGAGACTGGATTTGGACCTGGGTGCTTCTGACTCTGGGGCCATTGCTCTGTCCACTGAGCTACCTGGCCACCCCTACTATAATAATAATAATAATAATTATTATTATTATTATAATTTAATTTTAATTTTGGGGGGTTTTCAGGGCAGTGGGGTTGGGGTGGCTTCCCCAGGGTCACACAGCTGGGTGATTGTTGGGTTTCTGGGGCCAGATTTGGGCTTGGGTGCTCCTGATTCCAGGGCCAGTGCTCTGTCCAATGTGCCACTTAACTGCCCCTACTATTATTATTTTTTAATTTTAATTTTATTTTTTCTCTTTATGGCTCATGAGGGTCTATATTTTTTGAGTGGAGGGGGTATTATGTTTACTCTTAAGCAAGAATATTTTAATAATGTATAAAAACATCATTTGTACAAAAATAAAGTAAACATAAATTTTAAAAAAAGGATACACCAATCAGACAGACAGTGAGTCTCAGTAGCAATTTCAGAAGTTGTTTGTTGATCACACCTCTAGAAAGTAGAATGTGAGAGATATCATGTTGTAACAAAGAAAATTATATTTGGAGTCAGGGGACCTTGGTTCAAATCCCAGTTCTGGTATTTCCTATCTATACAACCTTGCACCAGTTATTTAACTTCTCTATATATTATGTAAATGCTTACTCCCTTCCTTTTCTTCCCTAAACTTGTAGGATCTGAATCTTATCCCACTTCCCTCTGTACTTTGTCCTTCATTGGCTTAGTTAGGAGCCCTTATCACTTTTCTGGTCAAATCTGTTGGTTTGAAACAGGAAACTTCTTTTCTGGGTGCTGGAGCAAGTGAAGCTGTGAAGAAACCTTTCCCTTTGCCACCATTCTTCTGAAATCATCTCAGTCTTGATTGTGAACCCAGTAACTTTCACAGGGGCTCCTATACCGTGGAAATTGCTTTCAAAATTCATATTCTTTGTAGCCCCGAAGTCTTCTAGGAGATGCTATCCAAAGGAAAAAAAAAATTAAACAAGTCCCTAACCTGATCCCTAGGTGAGTCCATAGTAATCAAATTAACTTATAAAAAAGAGGAGGAGCAGTAGCTGGAGGAAGAGGAGGAGGAGGAAAGGAAGAAGATTTTTTATCTTCTTTCCTTGTATATTGGATCAGCCTAGGCAAATGTTTGCAAAAGGTCAACATTATCTCTAGCACTTTTCCTATCTTATTTTTTCCATCCTTCCCCAAACCCATGTTGTTCCATTTGCAGACCATTTGCAGAAGCACCCAATGTCTCATCTCTTTGATTTAAACTCTTTGCTTGCATTACACTACTCATGTATGCCTTCTCTTTTTTTTAAGGTTTTTGCAAGGCAAGTGGGGTTAAGTGACTTGCCCAAGGCCACACAGCTAGGTAATTATTAAGTGTCTGAGGCTGTATTTGAACTCAGGTACTCCTGACTCCAGGGCAGGTATTCTTTCCACTGTGCCACCTAGCTGCCCCCTATGCCTTCTCTTTCAAAATGTTTCATGACCCAATATTATTTATTTCTCATTTCCTCTCTCTAATTGCAACACCAGTCTTTGCACAAGATTCCTGATCTCAGCTATATGTTAGGAGGAAAACAATTTGAACTTAGTTATTCTGATATGTGAATGATTGTCCTGTAATTAAATGAGAGAATTGGACTAGTTGATGCCTAAGTTCTCTTTAAATCTGTGATCCCATGGAAATGCAGAAAAGATGATCTAATAGAGGTATTTGCTTTAAAAAGAAAAAAAAAGGAAATGCTTATTATACCCACCCACCCACCCAAAGTTTCTAACTGGTGCATATTTAGGCAATGGAAGATAAGTGAGGAGAAAGCATCCAATAGTGTGAGAAAACTGAATTTTCAGGCTAGAGCAGCAATTTCTGGGGTTGTGGAGGTGTGGGAAGGCAACGTGTCTGGTTCATTTGAAAATCAATCATTTATAAATTTGGTCTTGCTGGTATAAAGTGAAAAGGAAAGGAATATTGTCCCCTGATTGAGAAATTTAGAATACTTTAGTTTGATCAAGAGGCTAAGTGGTAAAAGAAATCTTATGTAGAGCATACCCTAATGAATGTTGATCGGTTCCACATAAATTGAATCACACATTCTTAGAGCTGAGAGTCACACAATGATTCAAGTTTAGAATTCTTTCTACTAAAGAATCACTACCTTTCTGACCTTGGAAAAGGGAGAGAGGAAGCATAACGTTTAAGTTTTCTGAGTCTCCATCTGAGATCTTTCTACTACATTGCAAATCCTCACACTAATCCTGTGAGCTAGGAAGTCAGACACTGTACTAAGTACTTTACAAATATTTCATTTAGTCCTCACAACAACCCTGGAAGGTAGGTACTATTATTATGCCCATATTACTGTTGAGGATACAGAGCAACCAGAGAGGTTAATTGATTTGCCATGGATCACACAACTAGTTAACATCTGAGGCCAGATTTGAACTCATCTTCTTGACTCCAGGCCCAGATTCAACTCATTATACCCTGTACCACCCAACTGCCTTTAAAATGATTGCCATTCATTTTATGTCTCTGGGCCACTGCAGAAATCTCAACATTAAAAAAAAAAGATTATATTGTACTTGCAAAAAACATAATTTTTCAATTATATAATTTTTAAAATTCAATTTTATTTTCACTTTTAAATTCTCTCTTTCCTATGCCTCACTTATTAAGAAATAAAAAGGGGTGGCTGGGTAGGTGGCACAATGGATAGAGCACTGGCCCTGGAGTCAGGAGTACCTGAGTTCTGGCACATAATAAGCTCTTAATAAATACTCGTTCATTTATTGATAGGGGCTAGCCTATCCTTTCACTTTGTTGTTGTCCAATCATTTTAGTTGTGTCTTTCTCTCCATATCCTGTTTTGGGGTTTTCTTGGCAAAGATAACGGCATAGTTTGCCATCGCCTTCTCTAGTTCATAAGGAAACAGCCAAATAGGATTAAGTGACTAGCCCAGGATGCAGTGGAAGACCTTGGTCTTTTTAAACTAAAGTCTTTTTCAGGCTCAAATTCAAAAGCTAGGTATGAATTGAGGGAAAAGAGGACCTAGTTTGCCTTCTCAAAAACATCAGCCTGGAAGGGAAAGACCCATGGAGTTTCTGGACAGAAGAGAAAGAGTTGTTATTTACACTTAGATAAATATTGAGATCCCTTGTAATTCTTAAATTCTGTATTTACCTGACCCATTCCAGTGAACCCTGGAAAGAGTGTGGGAATGAGCTGAGCAAAGGCAGTGCAAGACAGAGGTGCTGAGAAGATGATGAAAAGGCTGGGGGATAAACAAGGAGGAGCTGGGTAAAAAAGCTAGGACAGCCTTAAGTAGTAAGACCTGGTTTCAAATCCTGTCTCTGTCTAATTACAAAGTCTCTCTGACCCTTGGTTAAGGATCAAAAAATCTAGAACTGGAAAAAGACTTCAAGGGAAAGCTGTATACTCCATTACCTTCATTTTACAGATAAGAAAACTAAGTTAAATGATTTGTTCAAAGTCACAGAAGTAATAGGCATCAGAGTCAAATTGTGATTCCAAAAAATCATGCTCTTTTCCTTTATGTCCCATTACCTCCCCAAAGTATGCTAATTAACCAAAATTAAATCTACTGCTGGCATGGGAAATGAGAACTCTACCTATGACCCACCTGTCTGAGTAGCTTTGGTCAAGTCACTGGATTATGCCAATTCTCCATTATAAAGTGTAGTCATGGGTAAGTCATTTAATCACTGTTTTCCTCAGTTGCAAAATAGGGGTAATCACACCTATCTTCCAGGGTTCTTGTGAATATAAAAAGAAATATTTGTCAGAGGCTTAACACAAGGTCTGGCCCATTCTAAGTGCTTACTAAACAGTTGCTTCTTTACTAGCTTACCTGATTATTTTCTAGCATAAACAAGTAAGAGAAAGCATCTTTTTTTTTCAAGGCAAATGGGGTTAAGTGGCTTGCCCAGGCCACACAGCTAGGTAATTATTAAGTGTCTGAGACCTGATTTGAACCCAGGTACCCCTGACTCCAAGGCCGGTGCTTTATCCACTACGCCACCTAGCTGCCCGAGAAAGCATCTTTAATGAAGACTCAGAAGATTTGGGTTCTAATTCTTACCCTATTACCATAGCATGAGGGACTCAAGCTAGATAATTTTAAAAACTAGAGATTTTATCTATTTCTAAATTTCATTATATTGCATTAATAACACTACAAAGTGAATTGAATGAGGATAGCTCAATATGAGATATGACTAACCAGAGAATGACCTTCCTTAGAATTCTATATTGTTTCTTTTGATAGCAAATTCTGTTGGAGTTTTCCTACAGCTCCCAGGTGGGAGAGTGAGCACACACAGAAACACACACACACACACACACACACACACACGCACGCGCGCGCACACACAGACAAAGAAACACACATACACAAGCTAAAACACACCTTCCTTTCTGCTTGCAACAAGAAAAGTCTAGTTAAAGGAATGTAAATGAAGTTTACTGCTAAAATAAAATATTCTCTTACATGAAGAGTAGGTATGATCCTGGTGAACTGATATTACCTTGGAGCTTTGAGTTATGCAAAAAAACGTTTGGGTAATGTCACTGCTTGAAGTCATTAAAAACAATTTAATATCTCCCTTTTCATGTTCTGGTTCCTCCTGCTAACTCAGATCTTTCTAAAACATTTTAAACTTGGAATTTTCTATGTTTTTTCTTCTTCTCTAAAAGTAATTTTGAAAACCTGACATTAAAAAATAATTATGTGACTGAAAAATTACTTTTGTGCATGCAGAGTGTGACATTTTTTTGAAACCTGAGATTTCTGCAGTGACTTCCAAGACACGAATCCCCAAGGATGCTCATCAGATGACTTTTTTAGACACAGTAAATGGACTGTCTCCTTGGGGGGGCAGTGGACACTTTAGACATCTGCATTAACTCTTTCAGCCCACTCAGGGTTGTCTGCAACCCCAGTTTAATGACAGTGAATAAATTATCTCCGACAGGGGCTGGTTAACTTTTACAATAAGAATATTTAATGGATTTTGCCTTTTCTGGGCTTATAATTATAACAGTTCTTATAAAAGCCTGAGCAGTTTCTGCTTTTTTTCTTCCCTAAATTTCACTCATCTACTCCTCCAGTACAGTCTAAGAAAGACCAATATACTGTTCATAGAATAAAAGAAGTTCTTCAGAGCTAAGGAGACTAAAGATCTTGTAAACCAACCCCTTAATTTTACAAAGACAAGGTGGGGACTAGAATCCAGTTCTCCTAAGTCTTTCCACCACACTGCCATTAGTCTTTAAAATAATCATGCAAACTCAGGAGGGAATTGTATTCATAGTTTCATTTTGCAAATGGGGTGAAGTGAAGTGATATAGTGATTTGTTCAAAATCATTCAGTTATTAAGAGATAAATCTCAAGCACAAAAATCACATTTGACTCCTGAAAAATTTAGTTGTTTGAAGTTCCTTCCTAAGTGTGAGATTTGAAACAAGAACAATGTTTATTTTAAGTTAATGGACAGAGATAGGATTCAAACCGAAGCCATCAATGAAATGAAACCCAGTGTAGAGTATTGCCCCTAGAGATATGAAAGATATCAGTGGCTTACAATATTGTCTTCTGTAGGACTCCAACAGGGAGAAGCTATGTATGGTTCACACCTCCACCTGAGTATTCTCCTTTGCAGCACTGCTATTTGCTTCCTTAGCTCTCTCCATGGTCATTATTTCTCATTGCTGATTTTTGGCACTCTCCTTCACAATCCTGATTCCTCCAGCATTCTACTGAAGATCTCTACATCCATAAGTTGCTCTGCCTCCACTAAATGCTTCACTAATCCTCTTCCTTCAGTTCTGTCGCAGAGGTGGGTGGGTCACATGTGGTCCATAATGATCCCAAGTATAGCAGGAACCAGGCTAAAATATAATTAGGAAATATTTCAAAAATAAATGAAAATATAATAAAGCATGAGAATGTTAAAATGGAGTTTTCTAGGTCAATAGGTGCCTGCAGGGATCCTTATGTATGGTTTAGTGACTCCCACAATTTGACTTTGACACAACATGTTCTCACTAACAAATGATAATTATTTTCTCAAGGAACCACCTCTTTAACAGCCTGCCCACATGAAGAGAATTTCAATTGTGCTTGTGACTATAAAATACTATTCTATTATTCTTTAGACTTTTTCTCTTTACCAACACACTCACTGTAGATCAGGGTTCAGCCTGAGAGATACCTGGGGAACTGGAGAAAGACAGTCAGTGCTGTCATTTGCCTCTAGTCTATCCTTTTACTTGGACTGTGTGTCCCTTTCTCATGTTAGTGCTATCCTGTCAGTCTAGATGAGGGAGTACTCTACTCTCTCTAATTGTCCTTTAATTCCCTATTTTCTCTCTGACAATGAACTGGATTATTTAAATTACCCACAGCTACCTCTTGAAGGCTCTAGGCAAGGGAAGGGATATAGAATCATTTTCTTGCATCAGACCCTGATCCATGATAGTCTGTTCCGTGTTCAGAAGCTAATGAGACTTCTGGCAAAGTTCACCTCAACAATGGCAAGTTCTGGTCTATTTCTACATCATATATGGTACATTGGAGGGAAATGATGACAGTTTCTAGATGAAGGAAGTTCAAGAAATTCTTTCCCCTTTGGTGACAAAGAGTTTCCCCTAAAATAGCAAGCAATTTTGCTTCATATTGCCAAAATATGGTGTTACAAAGGGAGAGAGCAATATTTGGAACAATATCCCTAATGAGATCAATAGAGAACTATACAACTAGAGCCATGAACAGAGAACAATAGAGGACAACATTTGAATACATCTTCTGGGAGCACAGTGCCCAACCCATGTGCTATCAAGTATTAGGTATACTAAGAAAGGCAAAAAAAAAAAAAAAACTGAACAAAACAATAAATCTTTCCTAGCCTCAAGGAGCGTACTTTCTAATGGAGGAGACAACATGTAAACAATGGGCAGATACAAGATTTATAGATGATATATGTGATAATGTAAGTATGTGGTAATATATGCCTATTGATTACCTTGGGCTTGTTGACAAGAGAGGAATCCTCATATCTGGGATTATAAAACAGGGGAAGGTTTTACATAATCTTTTGGGAGTGGGTTGGGTACTTCCATGTTTTGGTTTCTGTTGCCTTTTTAATGAAACTATTCTCAAATATTGGAAAATAAACTTGTAAATAGAAAGTAAATTTCACTCTGTTGTGGTGCCATATGTAGCATCTTCTCAGGATAGTCTCCTTATGCACATTCTCAGGTGGGATTCCTTCAGCGATTTCTACACCAGTTTCAAGGTGCTCTGTGGGTCTGTACCCTCACGACTTCCATAGCTCATGAGATCCCACTGGTATTTAACTTTGTCACCAGGTGACTTAGTATAAAGGGATTTATCAAAATTTCATAGCATCAATAATGACATATGATTGCCCCCAAGCATAACACTGTATCTCTCATATATGTACCTTTGCATATATGTCTCCCATGTCTAGAATACTCCTGATTTCTATCTCTCAGTTTTCCTGATTTTGCTCAAAATTCAGTTCAAATTCCACCTTCTGCAATTGGCTTTTCTCAGTCTCTCCAGCAGCTCATGGTTTCCCCTCTTGGACTGCTTTCTATCTGCTTCTCTATATCTTGTATTTGCCCAGTTGTTTACATGTTGTCTCCTCCATTAGAAAGTAAGCTCCTTGAGGCTAGGAAATATTTATTGTTTTGTTAGAGTTTTTTGCCTTTCTCTATATTCCCAATACTTGGTAACATACCTAGTACATAGCAAGCATTTAATTATACATTAGTTCACTTGATTTGACTTGACAAAAGTAGTCATTTTAGCAAATCTAAGTAAAAATAGTAGCTATCATGCACTACTTGGCACAAGGCAATTGGGATGATCTTACTATTTTTAGAAAACAATTGGCATAACATAGAGAAATGCTACTGAAGCATAGGGACCAGTGATCTAAAGCTAGGGGTGTGCTTGAGCCAACTTTAATAAGATTGTCATGAAAACCAATTGCTAAATTTTCAGTGTGAACACCTATACAATAGAAATCAGGAATTGCTATAAATCAGGGCCTGATTTGTTGTTTTATTGATTGTTTGCTCTTAGGAAAATGATAATTCAGGTTAGACTTAAAAAATGTATATGCAAACATTTTTTGGTGGACCTTGGTTGTTAAACATTTACTAGCATTACCATATACTAGTGCTGTAGAATCTCTTAAATACATGAACTACTGTACCTCAAGAGGGAGTGAGTATTAAACCTGAATAAATAGAGATTAGTTTACTTTAGAAGGAGATTATTTAATGAAAACTCAAAAGCATATACACTAATAGGAAAATTTTTAGCTTTCAACTTCTAGTCTAGTCAACTTTAGAATAATTAGGCTTTCTTTCTGGAATTGCAATTATTTTCATAATGGTCTTTTTTTTTGCAAATACAAATAGTAATATGATTACTGAACTATGAGATGATCAAATGTCTCCAAAAATATTTTCCTTTTTGTCTTTAGTCACATGACATACCAACTCCCTCAACTCCTTAATTTGCTACCCAAATAGAATTTGTGTTTTATCTTTTCTCCTGTGATTTCCTTTTGATGTATCCAGAATTAAGCAGGAGGAATAGGGTGAATTACCTTGGGAAACTGAAAAGCTCTTTTAATGACACCAAATTTTTCTTGAAACAAAGATATATCTTTTAAAAAATCAATATTCTGCCAAGGTTATTGTAGCTCATAAAATGATACATTCTCTAAAGATTTAAAAATAAGTATCACTTAGAGATCAATGGAGAGGTGCATAGTGGATGTGAGCAAACTGCAACATAACAAGTAAGGAACTATAAAGAACTATAATAAAGATGTCAACAAAGAATTATATTATCTAAAGAGAAAAGACCATATAGTAAGACTGAAGGATAGCTCATGCATACCACAATTATTGTTATAATGAAATGGTGGGAAAGGACCCCAATATATTACAGGTACCTACACTGGCATACTTTTGAGAATATCAAAACCCATTATTAGATGGGTTATAATTGGCATAATTGGAGGAACAATTCACATGGAAGAGATCTTCAATCTATTTAAATATGATTTGAAGAAATTAAACTCATTTTTACTGACATGAACAATTTGGGGTTTTTTTTGTTTGGTTGGTTTTTTAGGTTTTTGCAAGGCAATTGGGGTTAAGTGGCTTGCCTAAGGACGCACAGCTAGGTAATTATTAAGTGTCTGAAGCTGGATTTGAACTCAGGTACTCCTGACTCTAGGGCAGGTGCTCTATCCACTGCACCACCTAGCCACCCCATGACCTGAACAATTTTGAACTGGTCTGATTTACTCAATTTATTTTTATTTTTTTGCCAATTTGTTCTGATCTGAAAGAGTTTATATATTTTATTAACCTTTAAAAATGATTCTTAGCTGCATTTATCATATTTTTATGCTTTTATTTTTATCTGTATCACACAATTTCTTGATTTTCTAGCATCTTTTTAGTTGTGTGCTCAATTCATTGGTCTATTTTTCTCTCTTTTATTAAGATTTCAGGTATATAAATTTTGGCCTATGGATTACTTTAGATTCATCTAACAAATTTTATTATGTTGACTCGTTATAATTTTTATGAAATTATTATTTCTATGATTTGTGCATTGACCTATTTCTTTAGTATAATATTTCTTAGACTCTAAGTCTATATCCTTTATTTATATTTCCCTTATTGATTATAATTTTATTACACTATAATGTGCTTAATATTTCTTCCTTTTGCATTTATTTATGAGTTCTTTATGCATAGCAGTGATCATTTTTGACATTTAATTCTGAAAAATAAGTATCAAATGACATTTTCATTAACTTTTTGAGGATTCAAGAGTATTAACTAAGTGCCAAACCCCAGGGAAGCTATTTATTATTTATACAATTCAGGTTTTTAAAATGCTAATTCCATTTGCCACAGGAAAATAAAAAAATAGCATTTCTTTTGAATAAGACATTTTAACTACAGAAATGTTAAAAGTCAGGAGTGTCAAAATGGAACCTCCTGAATGGGATAGGATAATTTTATTATATGACCTCTAAAGTTACTTTTATGAGAAACTGTAAGATATTTTAGTACTTACTGTAAATCTCAAATATTTCAGTAAAATGAGATTTACTTGGACTTCCAAATATGTTGCATTGAGCCTATTACTATATTAATTAATTAATTAATTAATTATTAATATATTAAGAACAATGATTTATAATTGTTTATCTATTGCAGGTAATATAACAGGACTAAAAAAAGAGAGAAAGACCAATTGGTTGGTCAAGTTAACCAGTATGATGGAAAGTGTGCCCTGAGAACAAGGTCATTTATGAAGGTCTAAATGAACTCTTAAATGGTGATTGGTGGGATCTTGGCAGTATTCTTATTTGTAAGGATCTTGTTGGTATTCCTTGATAGTTCTACCTTTACTGTTATTATTATTGCAGTGGAAATGACTGATAAATCTGTTGCATGTCTGCCCAAAATAGTTTTAACTTTCTGGTATGATTAGCAGCATTAGCCCTTAGCAATGTGATAGAACTGCTCCTAGGAATCTAAGAAAAGTTAGAGAGGCATAAGATTGTCATCTGGTCCTGTTTGACATCATGTCAATCAATGACATAAAATTCAAAGAAATAAATGATGTTTTAGCATATTATATTGCTACAAAAAAAGCAAGATACATTAGAACAAATCAGAATTACCAAAACCTGTCTAATGCTGAAAGTTCTGACATATAAAGATGATCATGAAAGAGATCAAATACATAAATAATGACATCATATGCTGGTACTATATCATAACTGGAAACATCTCACCAGTTATAAATAAGAGCTATACATTACTTTTTTTTGTCAGTGGTTAAGTTCCTTCTTGTCTTCAGCTTCAAATCACACAATAAGGTATTTCCCCCTCCCAAGAAACAAGCAAACAAAACCATTCATCTTTAAGGTTAGTCTAGAACAAATAAGAGAAGAAGTTAGGGAACTACTATAACCTGAGAAGGAAAATGGTTTTTTTTCAGTTTCCATCATTTATTCAAGAATGATTTTTTAATCAGAAAATTCAGAGACTTGAAAAATGATATCCACAGTTCAACTTTTTTCCTCTAAGTATCACAAGGATTTTATTTTATTTTTTTATTTTTAAAGATCTTATTTGAGTTTTACAATTTTTCTCCAAATCTTACTTCCTTCTCCTCACCCCCCACCCCCACAGAAAGCAATCTGTCAGTCTTTATTTTGTTTCCATGTTGTACATTGGTCCAAATTGAATGTGATGAGAGATTTCTTCCTTAAGGAAGAAACAAAAAATGTAAGAGATAACAAGATCAGACAATAAGATATCTGGTTTTTTTTCCCCTAAATTAAGGGGAAATAGTCCTTGAACTTTGTTCAAACTCGATGGTTCTTTATCTGGATACAGATGGCATTCTCCTTTGCAGACAGCCCAAAATTGTCCCTGGTTGTTGCACTGATGGAACGAGCAAGTCCATCAAGGTTGAACATCACCCCCTTGCTGTTAGGGTGTACAGTGTTTTTCTGATTCTGCTCACCTCACTCAGCATCAGTACATGCAAATCCCTCCAGGCTTCCCTGAATTCCCATCCCTCCTGGTTTCTAATAGAACAATAGTGTTCCATGACACATATATACCACAGTTTGCTAAGCCATTCCCCAATTGAAGGACATTTACTTGATTTCCAATTCTTTGCCACCACAAAAGGGGCTGCTATGAATATTTTTGTACAAGTGATGTTTTTACCTTTTTTCATCATCTCTTCAGGGTATAGACCCAGTAGTGGTATTGCTGGATCAAAAGGTATACTCATTTTTGTTGCCCTTTGGGCGTGATTCCAAATTTCTCTCCAGAAAGGTTGGATGAGTTCACAGCTCCACCAACAGTGTAATAGTGTCCCAGATTTCCCACAACCCTTCCGACAATGATCATTATCCTTTCTGGTCATATTGGCCAGTCTGAGAGGTTGGTACCTCAGAGAAGCTTTAATTTGCATTTGAGAAGGAAAATGTTAAAAACCTTGAGGTCACTGAAAATCTTCACTTAATAAAAATTTTATAAAGGAAACCTAATAATAAAAGAACTGACAAAAACCTGGTAAATAATTTAAATAATTTTGAAAAGGAAAAGGGCATACTGAAATTTCAAAAAGCACTTTTTGATTTGATGTCATGAATCTAACTAAAAGATCAATTGTTATAAAAAAGAACAATTCAAAAAACTGTTATAAAAATCATGAATATGTGCTTTGTTATGTCATAAAATTATGAATTTATTCTCCTACACCACTTGACAGAAAGTAAAAAAAAAATTTGAAATTGCACGATTGCAGATTTGTCAAACATTACCATGGCAATAATAGTAAGGTAGAACTATCAAGGAATAGCCCCTAAGGAAAGGCTACAGACACCATCATAACACAAATGATTTGAGAGTTTATATTTTGGAAACTTTGGATTTTAGATCATGGAAAAGAACTGAAAGATTTCATTAATATTTCACTGATATATGCAGTAGAAAATTTGAATGTCATAATGTTTAATTAAAGGCACAAAAGAGAAATAGATGAAAAGAATTCAAAAAACAAAAAAATCAGAAATTCTACCTTCTCTTAAGTAGGAATAAAAAATAAAAGCAAAAAAATAAAATAGATACAAGAATCAATCTAGCACACTGAACAAAATAAGTAAATTTAAAGAAAGTATAACACTATGATTTTAAAGAAAGTAAAATTCCATTTAAAATAACTGTAGACAATATAAAATACTCGGGAGTCTAACTGCTGAGACAAACTAAGGAACTTTGTGAACACAATTTCAAAACACCTTTCACACATATAAAATGAGACATGAACATTTGGGAATATATTAAATGCTTATATGTAGGTCAACTCCATATAATAAAAATGACAATCTCTAAGTTAATTTATTTATTCATTGTTCTGCTGATCAAACTACTAAAAATTATTTTATAGAATTAGAAAAAATAAAATAAAAATTCAACTGGAAGGATCAAAGGTCAAGAATATCAAGGAAATAAGTGAAAAAATAAATGTGAAGAAAGGTGGTTTAACTGTACCAGATTTCAGGTTTTATTACAAAGATTACGAAGAAGTAATCCTCAAAACAATCTAGTACTGACTTAGAAATAGAGTGATGGATCAGTGGAATAGATTTGGAACACAATTTATACATGACCGTAGTAATCTATAATGTTTTATAAATCCAAAGAACCAAGCTTTTTGAACTAGAATACAGTCTTTGACAAAACCTGCTTGGGAAACTGGAAAGCAGTTTGGTAGAAACTAGGTATAGACAAACATTTCTCACCATTTATTATATTATTAAGTCAAAATGGCTAATAATTTAGGGGTAAAGGACAATACCATGAAGAAATTAGGAGAGCATGGAATAACTTACCAGTCAGGGCTATGGACAAGTGAAGAATTTGTATTATGAGAATACAAGAGATGGAGCACATTACTGAATGTAAAGTGAACAATTCTGACTACTTTAAATTAAAAAGATTTCGTGCAACCAAAACCAATGCAACCAAGATTAGGAGAAAATCAGAAAACTGAGAGAAAATATTTAGCCAAATTTTTCTGATAAAGGTCTAATTTCTCAAATATATACTGAGTCAAATTTATAAGAATATGAGTCATTCTCCAATTGATAAATGGTCAAAGGATATAAACATGCAGTTTTTAGATAAAAAAAATCAAAGCTATCTATAGTCATATGAAAAAATACTCTATATCACTTTTGATTTGTTGTTCAGTCATATTTGACTCTTTGTGTATACACATATTACAGGCAATATACTTTTAAATTTAATCTGTATAATTAACATTGTAAAGTCTAGACAATCAGCAAAGAAGATATCATCTTGGTTTATAACGTTTGCCAATTTTCAAAGTGTAAACACTGATAATTTGACAATCAATTCTTGAGAACCAGTTTGAGTTGGTGCCAGCCCACCCCTATATAGATGGTGCAGTGGGGAGACTGCTGGACTTTGAGTCAGGAAGATCTTAGTTCCAGTCCTTTCTTGGAAACTTTCTTGCTATGGGATCCTAGTCAGGAAACTTACCATTTTTTCTCTCAGGCTCAGTTTCCTTAGTTCTAACATGGTAAAGTTTCATTAAGGCCTTTATAGTTATTTTGGACATTTATAATAGTCAAAATGACTTAGTCACTCAAAGTTGTTCTTAAAATAACATTGCTGTTATTATATACAAGGTTCTCTTGGTTCTGCTCATTTTACTCTTCATTTTTAAGAAGTCTTCCATGTTTTTTTAAGATCATTGAACTCATCATTTATGAACTGTAAGTTCTAAAACAATAATAGAGACTACCTCATTCACAAGGTGGTTGTGAAGATCAGATCTGATCACATGTGCAAAGTGCACTGGAAATCTTAAAGTGCTCTATAAATGATGGTTTAGTGTGTGTGTGTGTGTGTGGTTTTTTTAATTATGATGATAGCTTTAGAACTGAAAAGGACCCAGAAATCTTTTATTCCAACTCTCATTTCCCAGACAAGAAACTGAGACCTAGAGAGATTTGTCCACAGATGTAAGTATCAGAAGTAGAATTTGACTGCACTACCTCTGTCCCCTGGGTCAGCACTATTTCCATTAAACCATACTGCAAGATAACAAAATGTTTGATTCTACTCACCTTCCCCAAATAGACTTTAAAAAATGAATTGCCCATTCATTTGCCATAATTATATACAGTTTGACTCACAATGGGAAAATAGTAGAGCAATTATTCTCCAGGAGACTTCCACAGAAAGGGAAGGCATAGGATAGAGAGATTAGACCAGGCACCAGTCTAGGTGTGTCATTATGAAATTTTGGCACTCTCTATTTACTATATCCTAACTCCTAGACTTAAACATGAAGAATGGCGAGTGGAATGAAGTGTAATGTTATGAAAGACAGAATAGGATTCATATTTCAACTTCGTCATTTAGGTAAGTTTATCATCTCTCTGAGGCTCAGGTTTATCACCTGTAAAATGAGGGTTTTCTTTTCATCTTTAACATTCTGAGATTTTTGTGACCCACATTCTCTACTTGCTATACCCCCATTTTATTTCCCATCCCCAGATAGGACACAGTAAAGGGGGCAATGCTTGGGAAATAAAAAGGTTCCTTCCTTTGTACAATAACTGTAGGCTTCACATTGGTTGGAAAGATTTGCTAGATATACCAGTGGGAAGAATGAAAAATGGAGAGGAAAGCAATAAAGATAAAGAAAGATAAGAAAACCCCAAAAATTAATTTATATCTAACCCAAATAAAGGTATAAAGATAATATTTAAAACCCCTGCCCCTCACATGAAAAACCACTTCATCTTCAGTCCTTTCCTCTTTTCAAGATAAGTAGGAAACCCAAAAGCTAGCCAAAAAGGAAATTGTTCCAAGCAACAAGGAAATTTCTTTCCCAGAAGGCCAGCAAGTGAAACTGTGTGGTAGTTTATAATCAGTGAGAGAGAAATGGCTGTTCTTCATATTTGTCAGGTTTTTTGTTTTTTTATTTTTGGTGGAATATGCAAACCTGGAATCCCAGCACATGTTATGGACCTCTAGCTAAAAGAAAGACATCTATGATTAATGACTTCCTTGATGCACCAGGTACATAAAAAAATGAGCTTTCCATTTTTGTTGCCAAAACAAACATTCTTGGCAATAAAGAACATGTTCAACTTTGATGTTTTTTTCAAGACTAATCCTATTCATTAATCAAGTCCTATCCAGAACTCCACAGGCTTTGACTGACTATATGGAACAAAAAGTTCCCAGATGAAGCCTAGAGAGATGGGTTAGTGATTATTATGAGAAAATAGTTGTGATCTTTTTGTTAATTTTTTGTTTCTTTTATTCCTTCCAAAGCTTTTTTCAGAATTTTTTTACCTTAGTTCTATTCATATTGTCATCACATTCATTTCTGACTATGTTCTTACCTATTCCCTAATCCAGTGAAGCATCCCTATATCAAAGATTTAAAAAGAAAGAGAAGAAAAACAGTTGACCAAAACCAGCCAAGCCACTAACCATGTTTGATGGTACATACATTATCCTATGGGGGTAGCTAGATGTCATAGTAGATAGATGCTGGACCCAAAATAAGAAGATTCAAATTTGACTTCATACTTACTAGGTGTGTAACTCTGGGCAAGTCACCCCTATTTGCCTCATTTTCCTCATCTGAAAAATGAACTGGAGAAATAAATTGCAAACTATCACAGTATCTTTACAAAGAAAACTCCAGATGGGATCACAAAGAGTTGCACAAGACTGAAACGACTGAACACTATCCTATACCCATAGTCCCTCCCCACAATTTCATTTTTTTTTTTTATTTAAAGATTTTTGTTTTTTGTACAAAGCAATGGAGTTAAGTGACTTTGCCCAAGGTCACATAGCTAGGCAATTATAAGTGTCTGAGGCCAGATTTGAACTTAGGTACTCCTGACTCCAGGACGGGTGCTCTATCCACTGTACCACCTAGCCGCCCACTCCCCACAATTTCAAAGAAGGAAGAGATGTATGTTTTTCAACTTTTCTCTAGGGCCAATCTTGGATATTAAAATTAGACAACATGAACATATGAAATATATTCTACTTTATATGTTCATGCTTTAAACTTAGGTTAATCATAAATTCAATTTGATCTGCAAAAATCCATATGTTCCAAATATTTATTCCCATTTCAGTACTATTTTAAAATCTCAGAGACACTCATTTCCACTTGTAGTTCAGAAATCAAGGCAGACACTGGGAGTCCATATATTTAGGAGATAACCCAACTTAGCTAATACAAGAACAAAAATTTACAGAGTTCACATTCTTCCTTGACCGTAAAACCAAAAAAGCCCCCCCAAAAAAACTCATAGAATTTAAAACTTCTGACCTATTACATTTGACAGTAATTCCAATTGCCAAACAAATTTTGTAAATATTCTATTACCATTCATTACTTTCATCTATACAGGCACATTCAAATAAGTTACTAAAACAATGGTTTTCTTCTACTGGCTATTGACATGATTTTAACTGACACTTGAAGTACCTTTTGAAATTTTTAGTCCCAGGGTGTTGGCCCAATGTTGCCTGCTCATTAGAATGTGCCTACCGTTTTCCAGGCATGTTTCCCCTAGGAGCACTTTCTTGGAGACTAAAAATTTTTGAAAAAAAAGAGTCATAACTAATCAATGATTTAAAACACAGTGAGAATACTAATGTGAATATCATTTCTAGCAATGATTAGGATAATTCTCGAATCTTATTATTAAAATAATATGAAAGTATTATGTATATGTATTTTTGGCTTTATATATATGTTTTCAGACTACATATACATATGTGATAAAATAAATTTATTTTACTTTTCCTAAAACCTCAGGGGATTATTAATATATCAAAATAAGGTATATTAATATAGTGACATTAATATGATTCATAGTCACGTATCAATATAGCATATACTAAATGTGTTAAGGTTTAAGAAAACCTTAGGTTAGAGGAAAAATAGAATGCATCTGTTTTTTGACAACTGTCTACTTTTTCCAAATGCGCTTTTCATAATGTCACTTAAAAAGGAATTTGAGAATAAGATGAATTCTCTTGCTAGTTTCCAATATCCTGATGAAGGAACATAAAACTAGCAATGTAGTGTCATCTAAAAATTTGAAATTTAAAAAAGCACCAATTTGCCTCAATTGAACACATTAGTGTTATTATTCAGGCTAATGCCAACTCACTTTATAAGGACTCATACTATGTGGTAGTGGGGTTTAGACACAATTTCCATTTTGCATGTATGGTCAGGAGAGAGCTTATTTAAGCTATTTGGCACTAGTAATCCAGTTGTAAATTATTGACCTTGTACAGAACCAGATCTTGTATGCCTAATGAACATTGAAATACAACCTATAGTAAGGCTGATTTTGTTTTCTGAGCACATAACACATAGACTTTATTTATTCTGAGGTTTTATCTGCCTGAATCTTGGCATTTGCTAAAATTTATTCTCATTTGACTAAGTAATCTTAGATGATTCTTAGTAGATACTGGCCCTCCTCCATTCCTGTAATGTACTTTCTCCTTTACATCAATCTCATAGAGATTATTTTTCCTATAAAATAAAAGTCAGACACCATCTTCATGAAGCTTTTTCAAGTTCTCCCAACTGTGAGGGCTCTCATTCTTCAACTACTTTGTTTTGAATGATTTTCTATATGTTAGTAAATATATATGCTATATATATTTTCATGTACAATTATTAATATACTCATCCTTTACAAAAGTCCTTGTATATAGATTGTATTATCCTTTGTATTTGTAACTTTATCCTTATTATAAAGTGCCAGATGCTTAATAAATACTTGTTGATTGATGGATCAATACAGAGATAGAATTATATTATAAGTATAATTCAACTTGTTTTTATTGTCACAACTACCTACACACATTTGAAAATATGACTACCAATTAATTTATTGATTTAAATTCATGCCCTCCTTCATATAAAATAGCAGTGAAAGCATCAATAGTATCTTCTATATATCCAAGCTGCATTTGTACATGTATGTATACCAAAACAATTAGCTTCTGACTTCCATTCAAGGAAATGAACATTTTCAAATCATTTTCTCCTTTGCCGTGCTTTTCAAAAGATGCAGTATACCTAAGCAGATAGAGAATTGACCTCAAAGTCAGAAATGTTTGAATTCAAATTTTGCCTCTGATGCTGGTATGAAATATCCTGATTGTGTGATTCTGAACAAGTCACTTAAACCTCTCAGTTTTTGAGGCAATTCTACAAGACTGTAGGTTGCAAAATAGATATTGACTCACATTGGTAAAGGTTATTTCCTAGTAGCTCTTAAAACCAATTAAATCACAGGTCTTCTATTTTTTATTTTTATATATTGCTATATTTTGTTTTGATATAACCGATACATCCTTATAAACTCTCAAGCTCCATTCCACTTGAAAAGAACAATCCCTGAAAATAGTTTATGTATTGCTATCAGAAGGGAAGTTATAAAATAACAGTTAACATTTATTTAGTGTTTTAAGGATTATAAAGCACTTTTTATATTTTATCATAATGACTCTTATTATCATTATATACATATACATGCATGTGTGTATGTATATATGTATGTATATATATATGTATATGTATATGTACATATATCTTACATAAAGGCAGAAAAGTTAGGTCACTTGCCCAGAGTGACACAGCTGATAAATGTCCAAGACAGAGAATTTGAATTCAGAGTCTCAGGGGGAAAGTTAGGTGGCACAGTGGATAGAGCACCTTCCCTGAAATCAGGAGTACCTGAGTTCAAAGCCGACCTCAGACACTTAAGCCGGCCTCACTTAATAATTGTCTAGCTGTGTGCCTTGGGCAATTCACTTAACCCCATTGCCCTGAATAAAAAAAATTTTAAAAGAGGAATTCAGAGCCTCTTCATTCTAAATCCAACACTCTATATAATAAAGTATCTTTCTGCCTGAAAGAAAAAGCCCTTTGATTTGGGTTTTACAGTATTGACATTTTACGTTCTGTTTTGACCAGAGTTTTGCTGTTTCTTCATGCTGATTTTACTTACATTATTGTGTTTATTCTGTGTATTATCCTCTTGACACTGCTTTCTTTGCTTTCTATCATTTCTTCTAAGGTTTCTCATGTTCATAATCATTCCTTATAATTCATCAATAGTCCATTATATTCACATTCCAGTTTATGCAGATATTTCCCAAATGTTGGCATATATTTTGTTCTAAGATTTTTGAAATATCCTCATAAATATTGTTATGAATATTTTTGCACAAATGGGAATTTTCTTGCTGTCAATAATCTCTTTTGGGTGGATTCTCAGTGGTAGGCTTTCTCAAGGAAAGACTATCAACAATATGCTAACTTTATTTTGCATGATTTAAAATTGTTTTCCAGAATAGCAAACCAATTAACAGTTCCAACCAGCAGTAAATTAATGTGCCTATTTTCCCATTATCCCTCCAATATTGCAACATCATGATTATTATTAGTTAAGCAAAGAGCACATGAATATGCCAACCACATTTGTTCTGATGAAAATTTTAGCTTATGCCTTGTAGAATTTCAGTTTTTTCCTCCTCTAAAGGGATTTCTCCACTTCTCCTATTTCAACTTAATAATTTACTTCTATTCTCTATTGAAGAGGGGCCTTTCTCCTTGCCAAGGCCAATCACTTACTTCATATGGAACCTTGACCCCAATGACCTTACAATTATCTTCCCTCACAATTATCCATCCTCACTCTTGAGTTTCTCCTTTTCTATCAGTCTTAAAAATACACTCAAGTCTTCTCCCTCTCCATCTCAAAACAAACAAACAAAAAACCATAGCCAGGTACATTTCCATGTGAACTATTGCACCTATTCTTTGAAAAAATGCATTAAAAACTATTCCTTATTTTCTGACAGACTAGGTTCATAATAGAACCTGTTTATTCTTAGAGCTGAAATTCTAACCCTTAAAAGGAAAAAAACCTTTAGTACCATGTCATTTATCTAGCATTATTTGAGAAAGAGATGTTCCACATGTCAGTTTTCCAGAGGAATCTATTCTTTCAAACAGGAAAATCTTTTGTAAAAAATTATGTAAATCTTTTAAAATGTATTATATATTTCTGTGACTTCTTAAACTGAAGATATAGAATTTATACTTTTATTCTTTGGGAGATCATTATAAACATTTATTTTATACTGTGGATAAATATCTGTATCCACTTTTTTCTTTTTCTGTCTCTTCCTAAAACAGTAGGCACTTAATAAATGTACATTGACTATTATTTTGCTATTTATCTGTAACAGCTTATCTTTAACAGATATTCCACTACCATTCTCCTAGCCCCATGGGAAATCTTATAAAGATGAATTGAGACAATATAAGCTAAAAAAATACTACTAACATCATTATAATGAATAATTATTAATGATACAATTATATGAAGATGACATAATAAGAATACACAATGCAAATATAATAATAGACTCAATAGTTATTGGTTGGCAATAATATAATGATGATTATTAACATAATTATATAAATGTAGAATAACGATACTATAATAGCATAATATAAAATATTTACTATTGATCAATATCATCATTAATATTATTAATATCAATAAAATATTATTATATGTATTTTCCCCAAAAATACCAAACACTACCAATGTAGATATGAGGACAAACACAAAATAATAGAATAAGACCACATTACAGTTCATCATTGATGGAGAATAAGGAAGATACACAGGCAAATATAATATGTAAAATAAATTCAAGTGTAAGTGTATAAGGGCATGTAGAATGTGATGAGATCAAATGGCAGAGCATTCTTTTTAGCTTTGTGAACCAATGAAGGATCAAAGAAGAGTCAACTTGTGGGCTGAATTTTGAAGGATTAGTAAAATGGTGGTATTGGGAATGGGAAGAGGAAAAAGTTTGGACAAAGAAGAAATGAGAAAACGTGGAATTTATGGAACTCATTTGGTGACAGAAGTAATTAACTCTGGCTAGATCTAAGACTGAAAAAGAGAATGGAAGGTGAATTAGGAAGATCTCTTATTTTTTGGCTTCTAATTTGCAACGAATTAGGACATTAGATAATCAAACTTATTAAGAAGAGACTTACCAAAGATTCAGAGAGATCCTAAGGAGCATAAAACAGAGATTACCTTTAAGAGACAAATAGCAAGATGTTATTAGGATGCACAGAACAAAAGAAAAGAGAATAAGAACAGGAGACAAGGAGGAGACAGAGGATGGATGGGAAGAATGCAACTGCAGAACAGGTCCCAGAGTGAAGCCTCTCCTCAGGGAGAGATCCTCAGCTAATCCTTTAGCATCCATAAGCTTCAGTTTCCCCATCTATTAAAGTAGAAGTTAAAATAGATGGCCTTTGAAGTCCTTTTAGCTCTAGAGCGAGGCTCCTTTGCTATCCTTCCATTTCATAGATCCTGATGCTTAAATGGTCACACAAATAGCAGGGACCAAACCTCTGGTCCTCTGATGCCAAATCTATGATTGCCCAATCAATCCAAGTGTCTCTCTTAGATCAAGGCATTTGTGGGTTTTCTTTGTGAGTTTTCAATGTGCTATTTATGAAATGAAGCTGCCACACACAAGGTGTGTGGTGTATGTTACAGAGCAGTGCTCATGGTTTCTGGGTGGGGCTTCTAAGTTGGTAAAATATTATTTTTTCCCAAAGATGACCTGAGTCTTCAGGCCATAAGAGTCCCCAGGAAAATTCTTCAATAATGGTAACTCTTCCTTTTTTTCTCCCTCATTTTTCCCCAGAAGGGAGAGAAGATGCTTATTAATGGTGGTTGAAGAGGTTTCCATTTTTTCATAACATTTTTTCTCATCACTCATGGATGAGAAAATAATGAAAAGTGTTAGCTGTGATCATGAATAAATAAGTCATCTCTCCTCTCCCTTTGTCTAGTAATTTAGGTTAAAAATTCACCCAAACTCACAATTCTACAAGTAGAAGCACGATTTTTTTTCTGTAGCCATAAAGTGAGAGTAGACAGGAAAGCCTGAGTCTGCATTTAAAATCTATCAGCTTTTCCTGATCTACATGACACATATTATCTTCAAGCTCTCTTACTTCATGGTTCTTAGTTATCTGGTTTCCATGAAAATCTACTTTTCCACTCCTTACTCCCTTTCCTCCATTCTTTTACTCCTCCATTATTGTTGGGGGAAAACTAAACACACTTATTTTCCCCTTTACCAAAAGATAGCCTGGAGCAAAACCTCTGCTCTAACCTTGTGAGGTTGGCCCACTTCCTATTTGGCCCAAAGGGAATAGGGAGAGGTACACACATACGGGCCAAGTGAAGAGTTGCCAGTTATGTTTTGTTATGTGTCTGAAGTACAACCCTTAGCCCCAAATGACTCGTCTGGTTCCAGTAAATGAATCTACCTTGGGGAGTTAAAATGTTGTTAACATTAAAAATATTCCTCTAAAAGTGTTTTGGGCGCTTGAAGGCCATTCCCAAGGAAGTATTTTGTAAACATGCCTTGTACAATGATGATTGAGATAAGTGGACAATTGGTTATCACAGATAATAATTTATATAACTTTCTGGAATGTTTGTTTAAAAATCTGGTGTTGCTACTCTATAAAATCATATCTTAACAAGAGAGATATTACGTAATGCACACATATGTACACATCATGCATTTATATTTTAAGATTTGCAAAACACTATATACATAGTTTCTCCTGTTCTCATTACAGCTCTGTAAGTATTATTATTCTCATTTTACAGATAGGGAAACTGGGACTAAGAGGTGATGTACTCAAGACAAAAATGCTAGTGGGTATTAAAAGCAACCTTCAAACACAGGTCTTTGGATGCCAAGTTTAGCAATCTTAACTACACCACAATGTTTCTTTGTATCACATTATGAATTGAACAGGAAGAGTATAGGTGACTGAGGTTAAAGTTCTAATTTTAGAGTCAAAGGACATGAGTTTGAATTTTGTCTTTCCCATATACTTTCAATGTAAATTTGGTCTTCCTCATCTGTGAAATGCATATGTTATGGCCTCTATGACCTTTCCCACTAGAAATCTTTGAAAACGCAAAATTTTACTTGCATAAGAAAGTACTAGATATTCTCTGAAGTTCTTTCCAGATCCAAGTATCCATGATTATCCAGATGATCGATATTATTAGAGAAAACAATGCCAAGAAATCTTGCCCCCCCCACCCTGAGAATCCTTCATTTTTAATATAAGATCTAGTCTCCAATTGAGGGAGGAGGTAAACTTAGAATAAAGTCATAAATAGAACTCTATCAGCCCTACCCTTAAATGCTTGACTCCAATTTAGAACATACATGAGTTTTAAAAATGGATTAGAATTTCATTATGAAAATAAGAGAATTAAACACTAGGCAAGAGCCAAATTGATCTTTAGGGAACAAAATAACTTATAATACCGATGAAAGGAATGAAAAAATCAGTTGAATTAGAGTCCCTCGTCTTAATTTTTGATAAAAATACAGTATCTGGCTTCATAAGTTAGAGAACTTTACCTTCAGACCTTTACTTGCTTAAGCATAGGTTTATACTATAGGGGGTGGGGAAAAGATAGATATTCTTGGGACTTTATATATTTTCACATATGATTTCTCAAGGTGGAGGGTAAGGGTAGAGGTACAAAACCAGTGACTATTTGATTAACTCAAAATAGTCCTTGAAAGGACTCTCCAACAAATATGTACAAAAATACTTGAAGCAAATTTTTTGAGGAGACAAAGAATTAGAAATTAAGGGGATGGTCATTTACTGGGAAATTGCTGAGCACGTTGGTGTTGGAATGTTATTAAGCTATAGGAAATGATGAGCAGAATGCTTACAGAAAAAAAAAAACATAGAAATACATGAACTGATGCAAAGTGAAGTGAGCAGAACTGTAATATTGTCCATAGTAATAGCAATATTGTACAATGATCAACTATGAATGACCTAGCTAGTCTCTGCAATACAGTGCTCTAAGACAATCTCAAAGGACTCATGATAAAAAATATTATCCACCTCCAGAGAAAGAACTGATGGAGTCTGAATGCAGATTGATGCATGCTCTTAAGGAAAATTCTTTATTTGGAAGGGGAGGCTGTTTCTTTTCTTTCACAATATTACTTATATGGGAATCAGTTTTGTTTGACTACATAGTATAATCTATATTGCCTTCTCAATGAAGGGAGAGAGTAGGAAGAGAGGGAAATAATTCAGAACTCAATTTTTTTAAATGTTTAAAAATTTTACATATAATTGGAAAAAAATTGAAAAAATGAAAGTGTGGGGATAATGGTAGAGAAGGGGACAGAGATAAGCCACTTTAGAAAGTGGAAACTTGGCCACTTATTAGAATAGAGGAATTCAGAACTTGAAAGTAGTTGAGTGTGAACTAATGCTTATGAACTTCGGTGACTGAGAGTATAACGATACCCTCAACAATAACAAGGAAGTGCAGAAAAGGGGAGGATTTGTTTGGGGGGGGGAATGTAAAGACTTCACTTTTAGACATATTAAGCTTAAGGTATCTAAGGAAAATCCACTTTGACAAAGAAGTCAGACTGGACAAATAGTGTGCAAATCATTGACTCAGAGAAAATTGAATCCCTGGCAACTGATGAGATCACTATGCAAAATAGTATAGATAGAGATGAGAAGAGGGAACAGGATAGAACCTTGAGAAATATTTAAGTCATTTATATAACCTTGGGTGCACTATTCAGCCTCTCTGGGTGTCAATTTATTCACCTAGAAATAGAGGAACTTGAATCCAGAGATTTCAAAGAATCTTTCTAGCTTTAAGTCTATATTCCTCTGGCCTTAATTCTTATTCTATACTTCTCTTTTTAGCTCCCTTTCCTCAGTTCAGGTGTATTTCATTCTGTTATTGTTTATTTGTTTGGTTTTTATTGTTGCTATCTATTATATAAGTTGAAAATTTAAACTGAAGCTTAGAGAACTCCTTTAGAGGAAAGGCAGAGTATAGGTACTTATTTAAAAATCTTTGAAACTAGAAGAGATGACGCATCAAAATTTTACTTTCTTTGATTACTAAAAGTAATTCCATCTTTTAAGAATGCCAACTTTTCCTCTAGTTGCTTCTTACAGATCAAATGTCAACTCCACCCAGCACTGGCGCTGAGAAAAGAGATAGATGAATCTTAGATTCATATCAGTTGTAAACATTTCATACTCCCAATATCTATGATGCAAACAGAACATGAACTACAAGAAATATGTAGCAAGTCTTTATATTTTTCCCCCCTCCTTAATGTATTTGAATTGCTAATTAAATGCAATCTTAAGCTGCCTTTGCCCTAGTTATCTGGCAGCCTGGAAATCAAACTTGTGTTAACAGTGGTATCAAGAAATAGATATATAGTACCACTCATTCTTTATTTTTAGGGGTCTTTTTTGCAAGGAAATGGGTTAAGTGGCTTGCCCAAGACCACACAGCTAGGTAATTATTAAGTGTCTGAGGCCAGATTTGAACTCAGGTACTCCTGATTCCAGGGCCAGTGCTCTATTCACTGTGCCACCTAACTGCCCCAAGTACCACTCATTTTTGCAAAGAAGACAATGATGAATTTATTTAAGAGGAAAGAATATTTGTTTTGTGGGGCTTCACCAACTTATTGTTATTTATTTCATTTTTATACTCAAAATATGTTCATATTTATTATACTTTTAAAGTCAAAAGGCATTGTTTTATTTGCAGTGATTGCCTAGAATTCTTTTGCATCAAGAAAATCAGGAGAACTGACTTCAGTGTCCTAAACCTTGACACTTTTTTGAAATTCACTAGGTTGGGCTCATCTCTAAAGTTCATAAAAAACAGTCACAACATCCATCTGGATGACTTTGCTTTCCCTTCTTCAACACTACTCTTCTGTGCCATAGACCTGAGAGTCAGTATGTGATATTGAAGATATCAATGGATATGGAGTCTCTAGGTTATGGGTTCAGATCCCAGTGCTTCCATTTATTCCTTGGGTGACCCAAATGTAGCGTGGTTGAATTTACAGTCAACGAGACTTGTGTTACAATCCAACCTCAGATGCTTTCTAGCCATATGATTCTGGATATGTCACATAACCACTCTAGGTTTCAGTTTCCTCAAATGAAAAATGCAGAGTTTGGCCTTACCTTCTCTTACAGCTTCAAATCTATGATCTTCTTTTTAGGCTTTTTGCAAGGCAAACAGGGTTAAGTGGCTTGCCCAAGGCCATACAGCTAGGTAATTAGTAAGTGTTTGAGACCGGATTTGAACCCAGGTACTCCTGACTCCAGGGCCGGTGCTTTATCCACTGAGCCACCTAGCCACCCCCAAATCTATGATCTTATGAATCTATAAATCACCTTACTATTTTCCTCATGTATAAAATAAGTAAGGTTGAAATAACTAGTTTCTAAGTTATTTTCCTGCTTGAAACCCGTGATTCTGTGATTGAATGACTCTATTTTTCTGCTGTAGTGGCACAAACACTTAGTATTCTTGCTCCTGATGTGAGAGTCCTCAATTCAGCTCTATAGAGGCAAATTTCTGCATACTCAAACATCTCCAAATTTTGGCTTCTCATCTTCTTTGACAAAAAACACAATCAATTTAGAGAGCTATGTATATCATCATCATCATCATCATCATCATCATCATCATCATCATCATCACGACCATGACAGGGTTAGCTTTTACTGAAAGTATTTACTGAAAATATGTAGTAAAACAAAATTATGAAAAAATTACTGCTGAATTAAAGAGCATATTCTCCCTACTATCACCTTATTCCTTGGAGAGAGTGTGCTCAGATTTAAAGAGATTGCTACAAACAATCAGTCCCACCAGGCTTGTTTCTGAATGTGGCATAGCTGATGAATGTTTGCAGGACACATTTCTCTGTTGCTGATTCATCCACTGCTGGGCAGGGTCAAGCAGGAAACACCTAATTACACATAAGCTTGCCTGCCAGCAGAATCTCATTGGATTCCAGTTCCCAGATCTGGTGACTTCCTCTTCTAACCTTTCAAAATTCACAAGGTAATAGCGATCACAAATATTTTTTCACCTAAACGAGAAAAGTGTGGATACAACAGAGACAGAAAACTGTCACATCACGCAGCGAGCTCCTAATTAAATGAATTGACTTGTCAGTATTTAGGACCACAGCAAAAGAATAATAAAATCATAAATATGCCCTAACAAAAGGAATGAATAAGCTTTACGTAATCAGAAATACTACTTGGAAAGGTCTTTCTTTCTGGGGTTTGGGCAAAATGTATCTTATAGGGCTTGGTTCCTCAGAATAGAGCACTTTTTGAACCAGGGCAAAATTCAGAGTAGAGATGCTCCTTGCACTTTTGGCAGAAATGTTGGAGAAAAAGCTGTTTGACAGATCAAAAATAGAGCCCTAAGAGTATGTCTGCCATCTGTGGTCCAGATGATAATGATTATGATGATGAATTAAATGTTTAAAAATAAAGTTTCACCACAGGTTTTGTTTTCAGGGACAGTCATTGAAATAGTTTCATTATTTTTAATTCAAAATGGAGTTAGCATTTCCACATACTTAGGGAGATAAAGTAAGACAGGATGATTTTGTGTCTTTTACGAGGGGATTTTTATTTGCACAGAATCCTTTTAGTATGTATGCATAAGGTCTTTGCACTTACATGTTTGGAGACTCCCAGAACTGTGAAATAGTCTTTTTCTTGGCAAAGGAAAACCTGGAATATACCCTAAGATAGAAAGGTCATTTCACTCATTCATCATAAATATGGTCCTTTTTAATTTGTTTTTAGCATATTTAAGAAATATTTTTAAAGATGTTCTAAATGTGTGTGCAGTTATGTTTATGAGTTATAAGACTGACATGCTCAATTTTGATGAAAAAATATCTCTATGCAAGGGTATTGTTTGCTCATTCCTAGGAGCACTGTGTGAAATGGCATGACTTGACATCTTGCTAGATTCAAGGAAGAAGGGAGAGGTTTTAGGATAGAATTTCCCATGTAGGAAGAGAAGTTACAATGTCATAGAATGTAAGATTTAGGGTCAGGATGATCAGGAAGATTTAGAGTCAAATTTTATCTCAAATTCTTATTAACTATGTGACCTTGAACAAGGCACTTAACCTTCAGTTTTCACTACTGTAAAATGAGCAAATTGAACTTGATAATACTAAAACCCTTCTATGTTTAAACTAATAATCTATGATCTGGCTTCCTATTTAAATGTTAACTATCCAGTTTTATGGAATAAAAGTTGCCATCAGCATAAGGTTGGCAATGAAGATATTGCCTCGGGGTGGAGCATAGGTCAAGCCTGGGGGGAAAAGGATCAAGAGGATCAGACCTGCCTGGAAAGAGCTCAACAAGAAGGAGCAACCATCCTAGGGAATGGAAGCTGCCATCTGGTAACTTCCTAGTTTAATGAATTATGCTAGCTTAGGTGCTAGGTCTAGTTGTTGCTATGCATCTGAAGGGCAGAAAAGTTCTGTTGGGGTCTATTTACATTTTGGCATCTGGGATGAATCTCTAGTTTCCCTCCCTAGTGACATATCTGAGCATAGACTATAGTGCAAGAATGAGAGCAGACATAGTATAAATAAGCAGAAGTTGACCTTGCAACTTAAAGGGTTAGACAATTGATGATTAAGTTGTCTACAACAGTAATGATGTCCAAATAGGGAGACCTAGAAAAACATAAGGTCTAAAGTGTGAGAATCAAGGTTTCTGGGCTAAGCAAGCACCAAGCACAGAGATAGACAAGGAAAAGAGTAATTGGCCACATATAAAAGTTTTCAGACCTGCCTCTTTGTGTAACCCAGTGTAACTCTGCTCTTGTTTTTGTTAAATTTGCTTCAGCAGAGGGGCTCCCACAGCTGCTGCTAAATTCATTAACCTACATGACCAAATTGAAATCTCCACAGCACAGGTTTCAAAATGAGACCCTTGAACTAAATGCAGCCCACAACAATTTCCAGGGCTGCCTATCCCTAATTAAAATTTTATTGGGAAATATTTAACAAGATAAAATGCGTTGAAACATGGGTAATATTACATTTAAAAGCTAACAATAGGCAGCTGGCTGGGATTTTTATGTATGGACTACATGTTTGACATTGAAACAATATGGCCAGCCCATTAGAATTGTTTTCTCTGCAGTAAATTTTGAATGCCCGGCAGTTCAGACTGATGAAAGACCTAAATGTCCCATACCTTGTCTTGCCAGGTGATCTTCAAAATCTTCCCTTTGGCAATTCAAATAGAAGTGGTACAATTTCACAGGCATACAACAATGAACTCAGTACAATGGCTCTGTAGATCATCAGTTTGGTAGGAAGATTAATAATGAAATGATGATAATAATAGTAATAATTAGTAATAGAGAGATCACATATGTAACGAGGGAAGATTAAAATATGGTAAATTGGATTGGAGGAAGCTGAAGGAGGTTTTAAAGGTAATCTGAATAATGGAAAAAAGGATAATTTAAACATAGGGAGAATGCATGCAAATAATTATTACATCAATCAATCAATAAACATTTATCATGTGGCTATCATGTACCAGCTACCATTCTAAGCACTGGGAATAAAAAATCAAAAGGGAAAGTTCTTGCCTTCAAGAAAATTATATTCTAATTGGGGAGAATATATGTACATGGATAGGCATATATATAAGAAATATATAAATCAATTCCCAATGAACTTGGACTGACAAAGATCATAAAATATGAAAATGCCAGATATTTAAGGGAAAGTAGTCACTCTAATGAACTGTTTGGTGGAATTTTTAATTGTACCAGTCATTCTGGAAACAATTGGGAATTATGTTCAAAAGTTCATTAAACTTTTCATATACTTTTTTTTAGAGTTTTTTCGGCAAGGCAGTGGGGTTAAGTGGCTTGCCCAAGACCACACAACTAGATAATTATTAGGTGGCTGAGGCTGGATTTGAACTCAGGTACTCCTGACTCCAGAGACAGTGCTCTATCCACTGTACCACCTAGCTGCCCCTTGCATATACTCTTGACCCATCAATATTACTCTACTATTCTATAGTCAAAAGAAATCGAAGAAAGAGAGAAAATTCCTTGATGTAAAAAAAAAATTGTTTTTGTAGCAAAATCCTGGAAGGGGGAGAGTACCCACCTATTCAGACTAGCTAAATGAATTATGGTATATGAATGCAACAGAATATTTTTTATTTTAAGATAATTTTTAAAAGGATAATTTTAGAGGAAATAAGATATGAATGAATTAATGCAGAAGAATGTGAATAGAACCAAGAAGATAATTTATACATGCAAAACAATATCATAAAGAAAAATTAACTTTGAAAGACTTAGAACTCTGATACAAAACAGACTAAATACTTCTAGAGGACCAAAAATGAAGCATGCCAGATTTCCAAGACCATTTATAGAAAACAAACAAAATAAAACCCAACAGATTAACCAGCGTTTCTATAGAAATCTATCAACATTACAAATAATAATGAAATTACATTTGTACTCTAACATACCAGGATGAAGCTGCTATATGAAGAAGAAATGACATTTCATTCACAAAACAGTCTGAAAGAATGGCTGAACCATACCAAGTATACACAGAAAAATTGTATAGCACAATTTTGAAAGAATTGAAAGAATGATTTTTAATATGAAAGAAAGATGAATACCAAAAAATGGAGAGGAGAATAACAGATAGCATTTTAATCTCCCCCTTCACAAAAAGTGAATGAGAATCATTTAACAGCTACCAGACAATTTTCCCAACTCAATAAAATCAGAGTATCACAAAGTTGGGAAGGAGCTAAGAAAAATTTAGTCCCACTCATATGTGAGCAAGAATTGGGACTGGCTAAAGGATGAAGATATGAGAATAGATAAGTTAAAATCACCAGCCTCTGAATCTCCTAGCCCTGGTCCTTTCAACAACATGAGGGCTGTAACAATGAGCTCCTGACATCAAGGACTATATATAAGATGTTTCTATACCTACATCTTTACTACTATGTAGTGTATATGTTCTAGGAAGATGGCCAATAAATATTTCTTTATTGATTATGATGAAAAATTCAAAAGGTTACTAGTGTAAATGTGTAGGGGGTAGAGGAATGCTTAGGTTTGGGAAGTAGTGGTGAAACAAGAAGGAGGTTTGTAAATGTTTTAACCTCAAGAAAAAGAGAGAAAGAAGCAAACATATGTTCAGCTATAGAGACAGATAGAGAAAATCAGATGAGACAAAGACTGAGAGAAAGCTTGACTCAGAATTTGAACAGATTTTCAATTCATTTTTGTGATTGACTTTGGGGATATGAAATTTTAACAAACAAAAGACCTCCATCTAATTTTTGAACCACTACTGTTGCCATTAGGCATAAGAGAAGTAAATGGGGATGATATCATCGGGAGAAAATCACTGTGTGAAACAATTTTAAGTCTCTCTCTCTCTCTCTCTCTACTCAGCAAATGAGGTTTTTTCATTTGTATTCATGGCCTTTGGAAATGTTAAATTGCAATCCATATTTCTTTGTATTATACTAAAGCATGTAGTTATCAAAATGTTGACAAGAAGATATAATGGCTCTTTTAAGGTCCACACAAAAAAAAGTTTTCAATTAATAACATTTACTGTGTATATTGGAAGAGGAGAATTTCTTATAGTTATCAAATATGTTATTGCTACTTATCTAGCTTGCCCTGAAGAAGACTTCCTTTGCCTTTTGTAGAAAATTTTATTTGGTATGTGATAGATGACACAATATCACTGCTGATTAAGAAAGAAGAAAATAGCAATGTAATTTTTCAATAATTTGGTTGAATTTCGTGATCCTGCATCTTTTCCCCACTGTGGGTTCATTGTTGATAGAATCCATAGGCTACAGTGGATGAAGAGACAGTCTTGGAATGAAGAAGACTTTCATTCAAGCTGACATTTCACTGTCTTTAGAGCCCTAAACAAGTCACTTTGATGCCCTCTCAACTCTCTTAGTTGAAAAAGCAGTTACTGATCTGAACTGGTAGAAGAAATTCTTAATCTTGATTGGCTTACACAAATTCAGGGGTGCAGATCTCCTCAACAAACCCTAAAAGTTTACCATCTCTATAATGTAAGAAGAAGATTGCTAGTTCATTATTGCAGGAAATTAGGAAGAAATGACAGTAGAGGAAAGGTTCTTAACATTTTTATGTCAGAAATGCTTTGGTAGTCCTGGAAACTTATGAACATCATCTTTGAATGATTTTTTTAAAATTCATAATTGATAGGTAATGTTAAATTTCAATTAGTGAAAATAATAATCTATTTCCCATCCAAGTTCACAGATTTCCTAAAATATACATCCATAGAACTCTGGGAGAGGGACATAAATCTCAAATTAGGAACCTCATTTATTAAAAGAATTTATAAACTGGATATTAGATGGACTAAATTACAAAATTATACACAGTGTAATAACCTCATGCCTTAGATAGACTAGGGGAGTTTATTCCCATTTTTCAAGTAAGGGAGCTGAGACTAAGAAGGAAATTAATTACTGATAATTCTCCTTTAAATGTCAAAAACAAGATTTGAACCTAGATGTCCTAATACCAAGTCTAGCTCTTTTCCCAACATATTACACTTTTGGTTGTTCAGTTGTTTTTTGTGTTTGATTTTGTGATCTGATTTTTGGATTTTTCTCAAAAAAGATATTAGAGTGGTTTACATTTCTTTTTCCAACTCATTTACAGATAAGTAAACTGAGGCAAATTATGTTAGATACAGCTGGAGTCTGAGGCTGAATTTGAACTCAGACCTCCCTGAATCTAGGCCTAGAACTTGATCTGCTGTTCCATCTACCTGTCTTTTTACATTACTCTATCTCTCTCTTTTAAAAATGAGGACCCTTATGGGTTAAATCCAAATTCAAAATCACATGCCTAATTCATTCTATAGATTTAAGAAAAAAATATGTCACAAGGAAAAGATTAGCTAATAGCATCTTTTAACAAAGGTCCACCCATAGCAGACTCTTCCTGAGTATTGCATTGTCCCTTTCCTCCATATGCCTCATCGTCAGGCACTTTCTTTCCCCATGTAGAGACTACTGGTATGAGATGGTATTCTGCATCTGTGGGTAGTTTTGACACAGATTTACTCAAACTCTTATTATTCTCAAACTCACATCCTCTATAAACTTACACTCTAGAACCCAAACAAATCGCCAACACAATACCGGTGATTTACATTTTACTATCTTCACTTACTTTCAATTTCCTCATAGTCATGCATATGTACTCTGTGTGTGTGTGTGTGTGTGTGTGTGTGCGCGTGCGTGCGTGCATGCATGCATGCGTGCGTGCGTGTGAGAGAGAGAGAGAGAGAGAGAGAGAGAGAGAGAGAGAGAAAGGAAGATAAAGACAGAGACAGAAATACAGACACAAAGAGATAAAAACAAAGAACTGGAGTTCAAATTGTCTCAGGCAATTCCTAGTGTATGGGACAATTTACTTAACCTTTTTGTGCCTCAACTTTCTCCATAAAAATGAGGATGGGGACAGCTAGGTAGTGCAGTGGATAGAGCACCAACCCTGAAGTCAGGAGGACCTGAGATCAAATCTGACCTCAGACACTTAAACTTTACCTAGCTGGCTGATCTTGGGCAAGTCAAGCTGACATCTGGAGTAAGAAGGAATTGTGGGGGGGACAGGGTGAAGCAGGGGATGTGAGTGATGGAGAAGAGGATGGACCATGGCGGGGAGAGTGGTCAGATATAACACATTTTCTTTTTTACTTCTTGGAAAGGTCTGGGATTGGATGGCCTGTCCGGGACCATAGGGCCAGGTGGATGCTGGGCCTAAGGGGTGTTATGGGGGCTCAGGGCCTCTTGGCCCCAGGACCAGGGATCTGTCTGCTGTACCACTCAGCGACCCTACAGCAGAGTCAGAGTGAAAGGAGAGAGAAAATATAGTACATGGTAGTGGAGAAATAAGAAAGGAGGGAGTTGTGATCAGCAATGGCAACAGTGGAAAAATATAGAAATAACTTTTGCCATGGACTTATCATAAAGAATGTGATGCACACGCGACAGAGTTGTTGGTGTTGGAACAAAGACTCAAGCACATTTTTTTATTATTATTATTTTGGGGGGTGCAAGGCAAATGGAGCTAGGTGGCCTGCCTGGGGCCGCATAGCAGGGTGATTGTTGGGTGTCTGAGGCCAGATTTGGACTCGGGTGCTCCTGGCTCAAGGGCCAATGCTCTGTCTGCCACCCAACCACCCCTACTATTATTATTATTTTATTTTATTTTGGGTCTTTTTTTTCTTTTTATTTGGTTTTTGCAGGGCAGTGGGGTTCAGGTGGCTTGCATGTCACACAGCTGGGTGATTGTTGGGTGTACGGGGCCACATGTGGGCTCGGGTGCTCATGGCTCCAGGGCTGGTGCTCCATCCATTGCGCCACCTGTCCATACCTACAATTATTACTATTATTTTTTTGATTTTAAATTTTTTTTCCTTTATTGCTGAAGCAAGTCTATATTTATGGGGGGGAGGGGGTATTTCATTTACTCTTAAACAAGAATATTTTATTAATGTAAAAAAACATTATTTGTACAAAATGAGAATAAATATTAAGTAAACAAAATAAATAAATTTTAAAAACTTAAAAAAACCAAAGAATTAAAATCAAGTTATAGGTTGGGGAAATGAGCAAACAACAAAAGAAAAAATCTGATCATAGACAATTACCTTGGTCCTATGGAGGATCAAAATGCACACTCAGAACATAGCAAAGTCAAAATTTCTGAATCCAAAGGCTTCAAGAAGAATGTAAATTGGTCTCAGGCTATGGAAGAGCTCAAAACAGATTTTGAAAATCAAGTAAGGGAGGTAGAGGAAAAAATTGAGAAGAGAAACATAGAAAAATCATGAAAACTGAGTCAACAGCTTGGTGAGTCCAAAAGGTCATTGATGAGAAGAATGACTTAAAAAGTAGAATTGGCCAAATGGAAGAGGAGATACAAAATCTTTCTAAGAAAATAATTCCTTCAAATGTAGAATGGAGCTAAGAGAAGCTTATGGCTTTGTGAGAAATCAAGAAACAATAAAACAAAACCAAAAGAATGAAAAGCTCAAAGAAAATATGAAATATCTCATTGGGAAAAAAATGACCTGAAAACAGATCCAGGAGAGATAATTTAATAATTATTGGATTATCCAAAAGTCATGAGCAGAAAAAGAGTCTAGACATCATTTTTCAAGAAATTCTCCAGGAAAACTACCCTGATATCCTAGAAGCAGATGGTAAAATATAAATTAAAAGAATCTACTAATCACTTCTGAAAGAGATGCCAAAATGAAAACTGCTAGGAATATTATAGCCAAATTTCCAAACTCTCAAGTCAAAGAGAAATTATTACAAGCACCTGGAAAAAACAATTCAAATATCATGGAGCTCCAGTCAGTATAACACAAGATTTAGCAGTTTCAACATTAAGGGTTCAAAAGGCTTGGAATATGATATTCTGGAAAGCAAAAGAGCTTGGATTACAATCAAGAATCAACTACCCAGGCAAAACTGAACATCCTCTCTCAGGGAGGGGAAAAGAAGGATATTCAATGAAATAGAGGACTTTAAACTCTCCTGTTGAAATTATCAGAGCTAAACAGAAAGATTGACCTTCAATTACAGGACTCAGATGAAGCATAGAGAGTGGATGGGAAGGGCAAATTATGAGGGACTTAATGATACTGAACTGCTTATATTCCCACATGGGAAGACAATACTGATAACTCATATGAACCTTCTGATTTATTAGGACAGTTAGAAAGGACATATATAGATAAGACATAGGAGGGAGATGAATTTGAATGTATAATATATGTAAAAAGATGGAGTTAATGGGTGAGAAAGGAATGTAATGGGAGAAAGGAAAGGAGAGATAGAATGAAATAAGTTATTTCACATAAAAAGAGGCAAGAAAAAACTTTTGCAGAGGAGTGGAAGAGGGGGAAAGGTGATGGGGTGTGAATGAGCCTTAACCTCATCAAAAGTGACTTAGAGAGGGAATAACATATACACTCAATTGGGTATAGAAGTCTATCCTACCCTGGAGGAAAATAGGAGAGCCAAAGGTATGAGAGAAAGGGGACAGGAAGGGGGGGAAAGGGGGATGTAGGTGATAGAAGAGAGTTTACTTATATCAATATTACTATTGTAGTTATGTTTTTCATGGCTACAAATTTTTAACCTACCTATTTTTAACTTGCTTTGTCAATAGGACGAGTAAGGTGAGAGGAAGGGGAAAGAATTTGGGACTCAAAGTTTTGGAAGTAAATGTTGAAATTTGCTTTTGCAAGTATCTGGGGGGGGGGAATTTAAAAATAAAACAAATAATTTTTTTAAAAAGTGGTTATCTAACTGTCAGTGTGTTATTATTAAAGCCCAAACCATCACACTCCTCCTAAATCACAACCTTCCATTCATTTTTGTTCCAAACACCTCAAGGAAAAGGAAAACAAAACTCAGACAATGGATTCTGAAAAGAGTCTACAAATTGTCTTGGTCTTTTTCCATTGTTATATAAACTAATGCAATATAGGGAGACAGGTAGAACTGATTTCAATTTCTCTCATGTTTTTTCCAGTTCCACCTCTTCTCCCCTCAAACTAATCTTTGCCTTCTCTTGAGATTAAACTTTCACTTCCTTTTTTAGTACAGAAACAGATTCTGTTGCATTGTTCTAAGCCAGCAGTGGCTGGCTGTCAAAGATTTAGACTGAATTGGATTAAACTAAAGTATTAAGTACTTATTTTGTGAAGGGGCTGTGTTGTGATTTACAATTATTATCTCTTGGAATTTACCCAGTCCTGCAAGCTTATCTCAATTTTGCAGTTGAGGAATAATTGACTTATCCAGTATCATATAGCTAATAAGTATATAAAGCTACATTTGAACTCAGGTCTTCCTGATTCTAGGTCCAGGACTGTATCCCCCTGGAAGTCTTTTGAGAGTCTCTAAAAGTTGTTTTCTTTATTTTTTTGTGGTTTTAGACTATGCTTTCCAACAATTTTCATCATCATTCATCATCATACACCACCTTTATGAGGCAGTCATTAAGTTTCAAGGCATATCTTGACTATAAAGAGGATTTTGTCAAGTTGTTCACAAAATTTCTTCATTCAGGGAAATTTATATTAGTAACCAAAAATTATAACTATTGTCTTTGTGGTCAGTTTGCTTATGCTTCTCACAGACCCTACAATATGAGATGACCAAATGTTCCTAAAATGTTATTTCTTGTTATCTTTGGAAGGAAAACTATATATATATATATGTATATATATATATACATATATATATATATATGTACATATACTTGCTGAAACTTCTTTCTGAACTTTCTTGTACTGTCAGTGAACTTTTCTATTTTCTTAGAATATTTCCTTCTAAAACATTTTATTTATAGTATGAATATAGTTCAGTTATTCCAGCAGCATAATAACCAGTTGGTGCTTAGGCAAAGATCACACATTAAGAGTTGTTATCATTCAGTTGTTTCTGTTGTGTCTATCCCTTCAGGATCCCATTTGGAGTTTTCTTGGTAAAAATACTGGGCTGGTTTATCATTTCCTTTTTCAGAGGATCCATTTTGTCAGCCATTCAGAAATGAAGTGACTTGCCTAGCACACAGCTAGGAAATGTCTAAGACCGAATTTGAACTCAAGTCTTTCTGACTCCAGGACCAGAGCTCTATTCACTGAATCATCAGCTGCATATTGAGAGCATTATACTGAAACTAATGTTTCTAGAGAATCTTACTTCTTTTCACCAGTTTGCTACTGTCTCTGTGGAAGCAGAAATGTGCTGAAAAGGAACTAAAGTGGGTTTAAAATATATATATATATTTTTTTTGTGAACTGAGATGGTCAAAAATATTCAGCATCTGATGGCTAACTCTTTGGTTACCAGTGGATACTTTTTGGAAGGAGAAGTGTTTACACCTGTGATTTCATCAGCATAGGGAATCTTCCAGTATAGAAATTCCCTCCACCAATGCATATTAACAACTATTCTTTTTTAATTAGAAACTACTTTAAAATTAATTAAATTATCTTATTAATACTATTTTCTTCTTGTATCTTATAGTTTAAAAATTAAAAATTATTGATGCATTTTTGCATGATAAATATTTCCCACTAAACACTTCCAAGCCCAGTACTGTCCCTTACAAACAAGCTAACAAAAACAATGAAGTAGAATCCATTAAATACAGCAACTAGTACTGACAATATATGTAAATAACATTCTGTATTGTTAGGGCAGCACCACCCAATAGAAGGAAGAAAAATTTTCAGCATCATACATTTGGGATTAGCATGGAACATTCTCATTTGTATAGACAAGTACAACAAAAATTAGATTTAACAACTTTTTCAATGTACAGTCTTAGAGAGTGGCCTGGGGTTTAGAGGTTATAAAACTTGCTCATTGTCACAAAGTGTCAGAGGAAGGAATTGAACCCTAGTCTCCCTGACTATAAGAAGGACTTTATTTTCATTTTACCAATAAATGTTTATTGAACTTTTAAGTAGATGAGATTAAATTGAATTTCTGAGACTCTTTGCACTTTTAAAGTCACTGTCTTTCAGAGTTGAAAGAAGTCATCAAGTCTAGTATATGACTAAAAATCTTCCCTATAACATCTACAATAAATGAGCATTTGCCTTTTTTTGTTATTCAGTCATTTTTCAGTCATATCTGAGTCTTCATGTTGCCATTTGGGGTTTTCTTGGCAGAGTTACTGCAGTGATTTGTCTTTTTCTTCTCCAGTTCATTTTACAAAAGGAGAAACTGAGACAAAAAACATTAATTGACTTACCCAGGTCACATAGCTAGCGTGGGAGAGGTATCATATAAGCAATTACATACAAATAAGATATTTATATGAGTTAAATTGTGGGTTATCTCAGAGGAAAGGTCCCAAATTCAAGGAGTACTGGAAGAGTACTTGAAGATGGGCCTTTAGATGAGACTTGCAAGCGACTAAGAAACAGAGGTGATTACATCATTATTTTGAATTTTAAAAATTATCCCTTTAAAGCTATACCCTCAAGGAATGGGTTCAATAAAATTGTATTCATTAAAGTAATTTTGTTGGCTTTTGTAATTTTTTTTATTTATTGTTATTTCATTTCTATATGATACCTTTAAATTTTCTGCCCTTTAGCAGTGTATGAGCTAAGAAAGACCACATGGATTAAAAAGTTAATATTCGAAATAATGTCTAAAAGTCAACATCTTGCTCTGATCTATTTTTTCTCCTAAATTCAAAAAAGAGGTAGAAATGGAAATAAAAATAGAGAGGGGCAAAGGAGCAAGCTAGAGAGAAATATAATTGGATTTTACAAGAAATATAATGACCCTAGAGAGGCAATATGTTATAGTGGATAGAGAACTGGTCTGAGAGCCAGGAAGACCTGAGATCAAGCCCCACCTGCCACAAACTTGTTCTGAGACCCTTAGTGAGACACTAGAGCTCCTGATATGCCTATAAATGGCAATGTCGCAGGCATCTCATATATCTTACTACAGAAAATTAAGTGGACTCACAGTTCAGGGCTAAACTGCCCCCAGAGGACATTGGAATGTTCGCCTTATGGTCTGGTAGGCATGGGGCAACTTAGTCAATTAGAGGAGTCCATCAGATTTAGAACAAATCTTAGAACTCATTGAACCAATTCCCTCTTTTTGTAGATGAGGAAAGTGAGGCATATAGAGAAGTGACTGGACATTCCTGAGGTCACACTAATAGTAACTATCAGAACTGGGATTTAACCCAACCCCCCCCATTCCAAATCCAGTCTTTTTTAAATCCACCAGCTCTGACCCTACCTCCAGTGATGTCCCACTCCAGTAAAATTCACTCAGAAGTTTGACCATAAGACGTTTTTTAGCACATGCTGGACAGGGCTAATGCAGCCGTGTTCTAGGGAACTATTATTCTCACCTATATGAAATTTTATTGTAAGCCATTCTCAGTTTAGAATAAATGTCTTTCCAGCTCCACAGGCCTGGTACTAAAAATAACATTTTAATGTAACTAGAAAAGCTTTCTCTAGGGCTTTACCACAGGGTTACCAAATGTGAACACTGCTAAGGTTCACTACTGAATGCCAGCCTGTCACTTCACATACAAACTTTGAAATTATTTAATTGAAATCTGACATGAGAGCACACCAGAATCTTCAAAGTAGAGAATAGTGTGCATGCTTAGACAAAAAAAAATCAACTGGGAAATGGTTGGTGTCTGGAAATGGTAGAATTCTAATATTATTTTTACCTCCCACCTTTCCTTGAGTAATAAGGCTTTTTAATTCAAAAATCTTCTATGTAAATTGAATAGTTTTTCTGTTTTCATTTGTTCAATATTACCAAGTAAGAAACTTGGGAGCAAGAGCAGTGCTAATGTTTATTTTTTTAATAAACTAAATTTTATTAAGCCTCACATTATTTTCACAAAGATTCATAGACTACTCAATAAATAGGATGATCCCAGGTTCCTCTAGAACAAAACTCAGTATATAATAGTCAATGTTTGCTTAATCTTTGAACCATGTTCCTTCCTATAGTTTCCTTGTCTGAATCAAATCCTGTTCTTGGCATGGTTGTCATAAACCAGCTAGTGATTTTTTGCCTAGGCTCCATTCCTGAGAACCCAATGATTAGCCAATAAATAGGCAGAAAGGCATAATAGGTAAATTGAAAAATAAAATATAAATAGATCAGTAAATGGCATTTATTAAGTCCTTATTATATTGTGCTAAATGCTAAGGATACAAATCCCAAAAAACTAGACAGCTGGTGCTTACACATTCAAAGGGCTTATATTCTAAAGGAAAAAGACAAAACATAAAGGTGAACCAGAAAGGGGGAAAACCTACCCTGGCATGGTTTGGAGATGACTGGAAAGTAAAGTGAAGGCTTGGACTGGAGAACCTTTACAAGTGAGGTTGACCCCACACACACACCAAAAGTCAATATCTCCAAGCTATCTGTGTTGGAGTTTCTGCTCCCAAGTGATTCCTCTCCCTGAAACCTGCATCTTGTCTGTTAGCCTTATAACTCCTAGATCTGAGACTGGTCTGATGTCCAACAGCTTCTGCCCTTTTTCCCTGATGTTTCTCTGTGACACAGATTCTAGAGACTATGAGAGAAGTAATACAAAACTCAGTCTAGGAAAACTGCATTTTAAAAATCACAAATTAAATAAGAAGTCTAAATTTCAAAGTACAATACTGCATACAATTTGAGAACCCTGGGAATTAATCTTCTGCTTTTGTAGAAAGCTAAGATTTGATAAGTAGAGGAATAAATTGTAATGAGAAAACAAATTTGAAGGCTCTAGGTCTGTTTTACTGAGAAAGACTATCTCTTCACAAAGAAAGACTATTGATTTTTCTACTGAGTTTGCAGATGTGATTGAGAGACTCAGCAGAATAAATTAGAGTGAAAAGAGAAGACAAATGGGACATAACGCAGAAATTCCAAGAATCTGTAAATACAGAAGATCCTCATGGTGCATTTGCCAATTCATGAATTTAGCTCTTGGATATTTCCTCCCTCTCCAAAGTAGGAAGTTAAAGTAAATCTAGTAAAATAACATTCTTCTAATGTAACCATAGACAGTTTCAAAGCTCACTTAGAATTTAGACAGATTTGGTGGCTATCTATTTTAGGATTTCAAGGACCCACAGAAAATTTTAAAATAATTTCCTCCAACTGAAACCTGAAATTACAAAAATGAAATCATGGATTTAGGACCAAAATAGACCTTAGAGGTCATCCAAGTTCAATGCTTTTATTTTACAGATGGAGAAACTGAGACTCAGGAGATTTGGGGATAATCATAAGACCATGTGGGGAATACCTGGGGAAAAGAGTTTAAATCCATGTCTTCTGACCCTGGGTAGCTACCAGTCTGGAGTCCCAAAGATTCATCTTCCTGAGTTAAAATCTGACCTCAGGCACTTATTAGTTATGTGATCCTGAGTATGTCACTTAACTCTATTTGCCTCAGTTTCCTTATCTTTAAAAAGGTAAGGAAAGAGGCCTGGTCAAGGGTGGTGGCAGTTATAATGGAAGGGGAGAATGGATGTGAGAGACACTGTGAAAACAGATTTTGTAGGACTTAGTAACTGATTATAGATGGTGAGTAAAGAATGATAAGGAATTAAAGATCCATCCATTATTAGGTATTTTTGAGTGCCAGGTATTTTGCGAGGTCCTGGGGATTCAGAGGCAAAAACAAAACAATTCTTGCCAATCAGGTATTATTTAGGAAGAGTGATCTTTCCAGGATTTTCAGCCTGGGTGATGAGGGCAGGGATAATATTGCCATTAATCGACATAAGGAAGTTCAGGTGAATTTTGAAAGAAATTTATTTTTGTAGTTTTTAGGCTTGAGGTTTTAGTGAAATGTCCTGTTAGAATGGTAGGTAATTATACAACTGGAAATTTGTATCTGGAGCCCAGGAAAGAGTCCAAGGCTAGACACAAATTTATCAAACTCTGGCAACTTAGAGGCAAACGTTGGAGCTTTGGAAATGAGATCACCAGCAGAAAAGATATTGAGATAAAGAAGAAAAAACTATATAAATTTGGGATAGAGATATGGAAACATTAATAGTAAGAGTTCATATTTTAGGGTAGCTAGGTGGCACAGTGAATAGGGCACCGGTCCTGGAGTCAGGAGGACCTGAGTTCAAATATGGCCTCAGACACTTAATAATTCCCTAGATGTGTGACCTTGGGGAAGTCACTTAACCCCATTGCCTTAAATAAAAAAAAATAATAAAAAAAGAATTCATATTTTTATAATACTTTTAGACCTTTGCCCACAACAATCCTGTGAATTAGGAAGTGAGTTATCATTCCCATTTTATTTATGAGAAAATGGAGGTTCAGAGAGGGTATATTGCTTTTTAGGGTAAAAAAGGCAGCAAAGTCAAAATTTGAACCTACATCTCCTGAAATCACAATAAATTGGACTCTTCTTTGTCTTGATCTCAAAAAAGATTTTTTTTTGCTTGCTTTTTGTCCCCTGCCTGTGATTTCATCAGTGTAAGTAAACCCTAGGCATACAAATTCTCACTTTTGATATCACCAGCAAGTATCAACAGAAGTTCTGTAATTTCTAGTCTCAGAGTTGTTAGTCATTGATAGTAAAGAAACCTGAAGATGCACAATGGCCAGTATGTTTCAGAGGCACAACTGAGACCAAGTACCAATACCAAGTACTTCTTTTATCTTATTCCATACTGCCTCTCAATAGATATGACATTGAAATAGATAGCTCTCTATTATAACCTGATGTTAATATTTTATTCAATAAATTAATTATATAGGTGAATGACTTCAGTTCAGAGTTATACTTCTTTTAACCATAATTGTCTATTTAACTTCTTAAAGAAATTTCATCACAAATCTTGGTTTTTAAGACAAAAAAAAATACAAAATTCCTTGAGATAAAATGACAGCATAATTGGTTGGAAATTGGTAATGGGAGCTAGCAACAACTCGCTCCTTCTACTTCCCTACCTCCTTGACTAAGAAGCGTTTACTGTTTGAGCTCAGGTACATAGACCAGCTCTTTTTGGACAATAAACCAATCCCTTGACATATATACCTCAAGTTCAACTAAATTTCTTGAGGAAAGGAATTAGTGAGAGCTGGATTTCTAAAATTAACTCATTAGAGACCAAATGAATTCTTCAGGGCTTTTATATACACAGAGAAAAATAGCTAACGGTGTAATTCCAGAATAGAAACAAACTCAAAATATATCAGTTAGGGAAAGGCTGAACAAAATGTGATCTACAAAACAGAATATTATTGCTCCATAAAAATGATGAACATGAGGAATTCAGAGCAATGTGGGAAGATTTTATGAACTGATATAGACTGAAAAAGCATAGCCAGGGGCACAATATCTAATGTTTATAATAACGTAAAGGAAAACAACATTAAAAGATCAGCATTCAGAATCTCTAGGATGTACAAGAAGAAGAAGAGACTAAAATTTGAAGTATCAACCATCATAATCATAATTGTAAAATTTATGCAATATCCAGGCTTTGTTCTAGACAACTGATGATAAATCTCATTTTTCCCCTCTTTGCAGAGAAGTTGAGAGCTATGGAAGCAGAGTATTACATATGCTGTCAGGATTGGACACTATGTTCATTTGTTTTACCTAACTCTTATTAAGAGAAGGTGGTAGTATCCAAAGAAGCAAACGAATTTAAAACAAACACACAAAGCATGTTATTGTTCAGTATAATTATTGATTTCTACACAATTAGCAAGATTTCTGAATTTCTAAAATTTTTTAAATTTCACTGACAAGATAATGCTTACTCCCTGAATGATACATGTTATTATGTTAATACATGTTCATAATATGTTAATAACATTATCAATCATGTCAGTAATACTATATTTCTGTTCATGACCTACATGAGGATTACAGCGAGGACTCTCCCAAATCTTGACTATCATACAACTTCCTAGAATGAAAATTGCCATATCAGTCGTTGGGTTGGATTTTTTTAAAGATTATATAACCACTAAGACATCACTGAGTATCCTGAAACCCTAGCTTCTATGCAGCTAGTATCAGGTTAGAATCTAAGCATTAGGCCACCAAAGCACCAGACAAATTATAATAGACCAAGTGAGTGATGTGATGGTAACTTCAGACTGTGCTGTTTCTCTAGTATCCTGGAATGTTCTGTTTGTTAGCTTCCATAAGAAACCTCAGTAGGATAGATTAAATACAAATATACTAATCATTGCATTAACAATACACACACACAGATATTGCTAGATAGATAGATAGACAGACAGACAGACAGATAGATAGATGATATATATATATATATATGTATATATTCTTATATAGAAATAGAAAACTGTAAAGTTCCTATCAGTCATCTACTCTAATTCACAGTCAACAGAGAAAATAAAAATTCTAAAAGAGCAGTTAGCTAAACAATGTATTAAAAAATAATTCTTAGAAGGCTAAGGTTGAACTATGATTCCCAGTAACTGATGGACACAAATGAACAACAACAAGCTAATATATTAACCACAGGGTTCCATTTCTACGTAAGTTTAAGATTACATGTAATTAATCCTTTGACTCTCTTTTACAGATGGAAAAGGAAAGTTGCCAAGAAAGGCAACTTCCCCAAAGTCACATATATGGTAAGAAATAGAAGCAGAATTTGAATACAGATCCTCTCACATTCTGTCAAGAATTCTTTCCACAATGCCAATGCGGTTTCAACTGAGAAGTCTGAAGTCTAAAACTAGGCCAGGGCTCTCCCCCAAATTTTGTGAATTACCCACCTCTTTATTCCTCTCTGAGAATTTCCTTTGCATGGATTTTTGTTGACTAATAATAAACCTTTTAAAATATATCTAAAGTAATTCTTATAGAGCTGGGTAAACATCAATTTCTGTTATTACTATGAATAATAGAAGAACCATTGAATCATAGGATTTTAGTTCCTCCCAAGCTAAGTATATTTGTTCCAACAACTTAAGCATGTAATTTCAAAGATGTGATTATAAACAAATGTACCTGGTTGTTTAACAAACCTGCCAAAAATCAGAGTCTGGCACTTAACACATATTTGTTAACTGAATCTGTTAATATGTGTAGATGGACATTTTTTTAATATCCTCAGTGGTAATAAATCTGTGTCCTCTAAAGATGTGTTTGATTTTTGAAAACAAAGAAAACCATTTGTAGCCAAAGATGGCAAATAAGGTAGGTGGGTAATCAAGGGAGAAAGGAGATAGAGCTAGAAAGAGAAGAATGAGAAAGAAAAAAGGCAGAGCAAAGTTAAAGAGTCAGCTATAAATTCAGCAAATTCAAATAAACAAATGTGACCATATGATATTACTCTTTAGAAAAGGGGCACATTTTTTTTCTTAACCTCATTATCTTTCTCTAAATATGAACCCATATCTTCTTTTATACCATCATAGCTATCTGTCTTTGCTTACTTTTTTATTTTTATTTACATTTTTAGTAATTTATTATTGTAATCAGGCATAGACATATATTTATATATGTGTACATATATACATACATATAAACATATTTGTGTTTATTGGTAGTCATCTTTAGGGTGGGAGAGGAGAGGGAAGAAAAAAGGAAAAAAAGAAAAAAAGTTTCACAATAAAATAATTTTATTATATTTTTTAAAAGAAAAGCAAGTTGAACATAAAAGCTTAGTAGTTTCATGTGCAATCACTTTTTTCCTATTCTACTATATTAAACAAATGCTTGTTTTATTTCTTAAGTTCAGAATAAAATTTTTTTTAAGGTTTTTGCAAGGCAAATGGGGTTAAGTGGCTTGCCCAAGGCCACACAGCTAGGTAATTATTAAGTGTCTGAGACCAGATTTGAACCCAGGTACTCCTGACTCCAGGGCCGGTGCTTTATCCACTGCACTACCTAGCTGCCCCAAAAGTTCAGAATAAAATTAACTAAAATAGAAAAGCCAGAAAAAACCCCAAATGTTTATTAAATGCCTACTATGTGAATGACATTGTGGTGAGAATAAAAAGATCGATGAGAAAAAGATTTTCACTTTAAGAGCTTACAGAGTAATGTGATAAGGGAGAGATAGACACAAATAATTGAGATACAAGGATGAATGATAAAAGTAAAATGAAAAGATTCAGGCAAAAGTCAAGGAGAAATTTCATAGGATCAGAGATCTAGAGATTAGAAGGTAATTTAGAGGATATTTAGTCCAACCTCTTCATTTTACAGATGAAAAGATTAGGACCCATAGACATTGTTGTTGTTTGTCCTTCATTTTTGAAGAGATTTATTGACAACACAGGTGAAATCTCTAGTCAAGGTGACTAACTTTAGCCCAGAATGTTCCAGACAAACTTGAAATCTTTTAAATCTGACCATGCTTTAAGTATTTCACAGCTTTTGCTTTGGCCTCCTCTAAGACTGTTGGAACAAAGTGTTCTGATCTTCCCATTCCTCAGAAGTCTTCACATACCTGGAGGTATCTCTCTGAAGGATTTGAGAATTGTTGGTTATCTTCAGCCTAATTTAGCCTATCCGCCATGATAACTTTACTCAGATGTGGCTGCTACACATACTATAGTGTCTTGGAGCCATAGGTGAACCAAATAAATCTCTATTGCCCTGCATTTATTAATTTTTACAATATCCTTAGCTACTGAGAGTTTTTTTTAATGGTAGATAGAATGTTAGCATTGGAAGATAGATTTCACTTAACACATTAATTCAGCAAATATTTATTAAGCAATTACCAGGGAGAGACCTAAGGATCCTATAACTTAACCTATACCATAGAAGACAAGGTTTTCAATCCGAGGAACCTTTCATTGTTCATTCTGAGGAACATTTCCAGAAAAAACAGTGAGAAGGTCATGAGTTTGTAGTGTTACAGATGCACAAATTGTTCACAATAACTGTAGAATTGAGCACCACAAATGAAATCCAGTTGTCTAAGTCACTTATTACTATAATCATATGTATAATAAAATTTCCATGGATGACAGTTTTCAAATCTGAGAAATGAGATCATAACAGAATATACCTCAGAGGGTTCTGATGAGGATCAGCCAAGGTGATGTGTAAAGAGCTTTGCATGGCTTAAAGAACTCTATAAATGTAAACTATTGTCATTTACTGGAGGCAGCACTATGGAGCAGTGGATTGGACTCAAGACTTCACAAGACATAGGTTCAAGTCCTAGCACAGGCTATGTGACCCTGGGCTTAAAAATTCAAAGCTTAACAATTCCCACAATTCTCCAAGGATAAAAATTGGAGACCAGAAACTGATCAACATTGGCAGAGAAAGATTCCTCATTAATGAAAATGTAGAATTGATTCAAAATAAAATTTATTATAAATTATTATTCAAGTCAATGACTATAAGAATCAATCTTTCTACCTATCTTCTCACCATCATTGGAGCCATTATCATTCTTAGGCTCCCAAAGGAAAAAATTCTTATTATATATGACCCTGAGTCCTTTAAATGGACTAGTCAGCCCTTGGTTCCTGACCTTCCTGTCCTGATGTTCCATGATCAAAATAAGGAATTGTGGATAAATTCACTACTCACTAGGTGAGCCATCCTCTTTGGAAAATTCATATTTCTTTTTCCTATGCGATTGGTTAGAGAATGCAGATGCTGACTCTCCCAAAGATAGCAGCCCGTATTTCATCAGGAGTTAAGGGGATTGCATTCTGAAGAAAGTGCTCCTCCTGCTGATCAGTGTTTAATTTTCTATATTTACACCCAGATGCTGCAGACATTCTGGGTTAGTGATGGGTCCTCAAGGTCAGTAACTTAGATATCAGACTGGATGCTAAAATTGCATCTTTGTGACCTTAGAAACTATATGCTGATTATTGATTTTTTTAAAGAAAGAAAGCAGCCTGGTAGAGACATTTATTCCAAGAACTACCTAATCATTCTTCATGCCTTTGGAAAAACTGAAGACCAGAGCCAAAATAAATGAATGTGGGCAGAGATGGGCTGGAAAAAAGTCCTTGCTCAAAGAACATTTGTGACTGCTTTCTGCTTATTAGGATGCTGAGAGCATTGGAACACTTTTCAGAGTATCGGAAGAAATAGACTTGATATTCATTGAAATAGATCATGAGTATTCAGTCTAAAAAAAATAAAGCATTATCTCCTATGAATAGTAATTACCATAATGTTTCTCATGTGGTCAGAATTCATTTTGCTAACATGATAAGCGTTAGATTAAAGACCCCAGTATATCCTTGCAAACAGATCAGCCTTGTGTAAAGACTTTTGTTGAAGATAGAGTTTGCCTCGGAAAACTACACTTACTCTTTTAATATGATTTTAATCTCTCCCTCCCCACTTCTTCAGGCATTTATCCTAGGTCCTACTCATGGGAGGTGGGATTTTACTCCTTGAAAACTTTCTGCTTATTCTAACTTGTTAATGACAAATTGATATCCCTATTATAATTAGAGGGAGGATTTGATTTCCATCCCATTCCAGGGTATTAACACCCTATTATCCCTTTACAAAATGTGAACTTTAATTTAATTTAATCAAATGGGCACTACTTTGGAAGGGGTTGAAAATTAACCATACCCCTGAGGGATTATAAGTAGATGAGACTGGGAATTGAAGAGTTTGAGTCAGGTCCAATTACCAAGGAAAATTCAACCCATTAGAGTGAAATGCTGGCAGTAAGGGAGAGGGAAGAAAAGAGAAAGAATTTCACTACATATACCTTATAACTAAGTGGATGATCCAAAGGGTTATGGAAGGAGCCATTAATATTTTTATAGTATGTACTATGAACCAGGCATTATGGACATGGTGGGAATATGTGCCTTGCATTGAATTCTAAGGAATGACCTACCTATTTTCAAAAAGTATTAGTAGGGATATCACCAAGGAAATGCATGATCAGGAACAAGTCATAAGAGTCCAAGTATAAGAGATAAATTCTAACCTGCAATTTAAGTCAACAAGTTTTTAATAAGTGCTATCATTTTGTTAAGGGCTGGGGATACAGAGAAAGGGGGGGAAAGTCTCTAACCCTCTAGGAGTTCACAGTTTGATGGGTAAGACCACACACAAATAACTATATATAAACAAGATTTTTTACAGACAAATTAGAGATGATCACTGAGAGAAGGCATTCGTATTTTGGGAGTTCAGGAAAGGTTTCTTGCAGAATTTTAGCTGAGATTTGAAGGAAGGCAGGGAATCCAGAAGGTAGAAATGAAGGGGTAGAAAAATCCCAGGCAAATAAATGCAATTTTCCTTAAAATAATAAGTAATATCTATCTAAAACCATCAACAAATATATGAAATGGAGATAAACTTGAAAAATATCCAGTAATATCAGGGGTGAAACAAGGATGCCTATTATAATTATTACTATTCAATATGGTATTAGAAATGTTAACTTTAGCAATAAGAGAAGAAAAAGAAATTGAAGGAAACAGAATTGGCAATGAGGAAGCAAAACTTTCACTCTTTGTAAATGACATGATATACTTAGAAAAACCTGAGAATATCATTTAAAAAAACTCCTTGAAACAATTAACAGATTCAGCAAAGTAGCAGGATATAAAATAAATCCATATAAATCATCAGCATTTTTAAATATGAACAACAAAGCCCAAGAGCAAGAGATAGAAAGAGAAATCCCATTTAAAGTAAATGTAGACAACATTATATTACTTGGTAATCTACCTCCCAAGACAAACCTAGAAACTGTATAAATACAATTAGAAAGCACTTCTCACCCCCCCCAAAAAAGTCAGATCTAAATAACTTGGAAAATATCAATTGCTCATGGTTAGGTCAAGCTAAATATAATAAAAACTACAATTCTACACAAATTAAATTATTTATCCAGTGCCATACCAATCAAACTACCTAAAAACTATTTTATTGAACTAGAAAAAATAGTAACAAAATTCATCTGGAGCAACAAAAGACAAAAGAAAAATACTGATGAAAAACTATACCATAAAGCAACAGTCATCAAACTGCCTGGTACTAGTTAAGAATTACAGTAATGGACTTCTGGCCAAGATGGCAGAGAGAAGTCTGGCACTATGCTAAGTCTCCTGGTTTTCCCTCAGAAATAATATGAAAGAAACCTCTTAACAGAAATTCAATCAACAAAACCCAGAAAGAGAAGCTAGGAGAAGAACATCTACTAACAAGGTCTGTCTCAGAGGACTATGGGTGAGCTGGAGCTGAAAGTAGAGAGCCAGTCTAGGATGAAGCCCTCCCTGCAGAATGGGGAGAGTTGCAGCACAGAGAGTTGCAAAGAGCAGCTAGACATTGATCCTCTTGGCTCAGGGCCATGACCTCCTTACTTTCAGCAGGACCCTCTTCCCAAAACAAACACCACCCCTCTCAGAGTCAGGCATGAGCAGAAGTAGAGCTCCCTCAGCAGAACAAGGAGATTAACCTTCTCACCCCAGGGTGCAGCCCACATTGTTCAAGGAAAATTCAGACCCTGCTGCTCCCCCAACCCCTCCAGACCTAGGGAGAGGGCCTCACATCAAGGTCACAGATACCAACCAGCATCCCCTACTGGCTGATCCACTTGGGGTTACTAAACCCAGTGAGTAAAACTTCTAGGATATTCAACACCAAAGGTCTGTGAACCAGCCCCCACTCCTCACCCCCAACACAAGATCTTAGGGAAATGAAGAAAGGTAAGTGGAAAGGGGGACCTATGAAAACTACTTTGAAGGCAAAGATCCTAACCCAGAGAGATCTACAACTTCTGAAGAGAATATGAATTGGTCTCCAGTCCAGAAAGACTTCTTAGAAGAAATCAGAAAGGAGGTTAAAAATCAACTGGAAAAATTGGAACTTAAGAGAAAATTAACACCTTACAAGAGAAAATTAACATCTCACAACAAGAAAACAAATCCTTGGAAAAATACAATTGGACAAATACAAAAATAAAATAATTCTCTCAAAACCTCAATTGGGCAAATGCAAAAAGAAAATATTTCTCTCCTAAAACTACAATTGGGCAAATGGAAAACTACTTTAAAAACAGAATTGACCAACTGGAAAAGGAGATGCAAAAGGTAAATGAAGAAAATTCTGCTCCAAAAAAAAAAATAGAATCTGTGGAAACTAATGACATCATGAAACAACAAGAATCTGTTAAACAAAACCAAAGACTAGAAGACAGTGTAAAATACCTCATCGGCAAAACCACTGACCTCAAGAATAGTTCCAGAAAAGACAACTTAAGAATCATTGGGCTCCTTGAAAACATTGAAAAAAAAAAAGCCTGGACTCAATAGTACAGGATTTAGTGGTGGAAAACTGCCTTGATATCATGGAACCAGAGGCCAAAATGCTTGTTGGGAGAAAACATTGATCCCCCTCCAAAAATGGATCCCAAAATGAAAACACCAAGGAATATTGTGCCAAAATTTCAGAACTATCAAATAAAAGAGAAAATCCTGCAAGCATCCAGAAAGAAACAATTCAGATTCCAAGTCACAGTATGGATTACACAGGACCTGGCTACATCAACATTAAGGGATCAAAGGGTCAAGAATGAGACATTCCCAAGAGCAAGGGAGCTTGGAATGCAACCAAGAATTCACTATCTGGAAAAACTGAGCCTTCTCTTCCAGGGGAAAAGATGAACATTTAATGAAATAGGAGACTTCCAACTTTTCCTGATGAAAAGACCAGAGCTAACTAGAAAATTTGGCCATTAAACAGGAGACTCAAGAGACATATGAAAAGGTTAAAAAAAAAGCATAAATAAAAAAAACTGCTATCCAATAAGATGAAACTGGTTATATTCCCACCTGGGAGAACAATTCTCATAATTTTGAGAATTGTAACTCTATTAGAGAGAATATACTTAACCAGAAGTAATGGACACTCATGATTTATCTGTGACTCTAATAGAATGATTTAAAAGTAATATCTCCTTAAAACGGGGTGGGGGGGACAGTAAAGAGACAGGAGGATGGAAGAGATTGAATGGGGTAAATCATATATTACATAAAGAGGTACAAAGGACCTATTGCAATAGAGGGGGAAAAGGGAGGAGGTGAGAACTGCCTAAATCTTACTCTCATCAGATTAGGCCTAAAGTTAACATACACACACTTAGTTTGGTTGAGAAACTTATCTTACCTTTCAAGCATGGAAAGGGAGAAAGGGGGAGGGGGAAGAAAAGAGGAACTCACAGAAAGAAGAAAGGACAAAGAGAAAGGGGAAAGAAAGTGGAGGGGGTTGGATACAAGGGGGGAAACACAAAAGGTGGTGAAATTCAGAAACAGAATACTGGGGAATATGGATAAAGTGAAGAAGTGGAGAAAATATAGAAAGAAGATAACATGGAGGGCAATAAAGACTTAGTAATTATAACTTTGAATGTGAATGGAATGAACTCTCCCATAAAACATACGAGAATGGCAGACTGAATTAAAAACCAGAATCCTACAATATGCTGCTTACAAGAACCTCATTTGAAGCAGAGAGATACAGATTAAAGGTATAAGGTTGGAGCAAAATATATTTTGCTTCAGCTGAAGTGAAAAAAAAAAACAGGTGTAGCAATCTTTATCTCAAACAAAGCAGCTGCAAAAATAGATCTCATTAAAAGAGATAAGGAAGGAAACTATATCCTCCTGAAAAGTACCATAGACAATGAAGCAATTTCTATACTAAATATATATGTACCAAGTGGTATAGTATCCAGATTCTTAGAGGAGGAGTTGAATGAGTTACAGGAACATATAGACAACAAAACTTTGAACCTAACCATAAAATAAACAAGAAGGAAGTTAAAGAGGTAAATAGAATGTGAGAAAACCTAGACATGATAAACTTTTGGAAAAAAGCTGAATGGGGATAGAAAGTAATATCCTTTTTTTCTGCAGGACATGGCACTTACACAAAAATTGACCATGTACTAGGGCATAAAAACCTAATAATCAAATGGAGAAAGGCAGAAATAGTGAATACATCCTTCTCAGATAATAATACAAAAAAAATCACATTCAATAATAGGCCGGGGGGGGAGGCTAGGTGGCCTAGTGGATAAAGCACCGGCCTTGGAGTCAGGAGTACCTGGGTTCAAATCCGGTCTCAGACACTTAATAATTACTTAGCTGTGTGGCCTTGGGCAAGACACTTAACCCCATTTGCCTTGCAAAAAAAAACCCTAAAAAAAAAGAATAATAGGCCAGGGAGAGATTAGACCTAAAACTAATTGGAAACTAAATAAACTCATTTTATTTTTTTTACTTTTTTTTAAATTTTAGGCAATGGGGTTAAGTGACTTGCCCAAGGTCACACAGCTAAGCACTTATTAAGTGTCTGAGGCTGGATTTGAATCAAGTACTCCTGACTCCAGGACCAGTACTCTATCCACTGTGCCACCTAGCTGCCCCAATAAACTCATTTTAAAGAATGAGTGTATCAAACAACAAATTACAGAAAGAATTAATAATTTCATCCTAGATAATGACAATAAAAAGACAACATATCAAAACTTATGGTAAACAACCAAGGTAGTTGTCAGGGGATATATTATATATTTAAATGCTTACATGAATAAATTGGAGAAAGAGGGAATCAGTGAGCTAAACATGCAACTAAAAAATTAGAGAAAGAACAAATTAAAAACCCCCAATTAAACACCAAATTAGAAATTCTAAAAATTAAAGGAGAAATTAATAAAATTGAAAACAAGTAAACTATAGAATTAATAAATAAAACCACATGCTCATTTTATGAAAAAACCAACAAAATCAAAAACCTCTGGTTAATTTGATTATAAAAAAGAAAGTAGAGAACCAAATTGCCAATATCATAAATGGAAAAAAGGTAAACTCACACCACCAATGAGGAGGAAATTAAAGTAACAATGCATAATTATTTTACCCAACTGTATGTTAATAAATTTGATGATCTAAGTGAAATGGATGCATATTTACAAAAAATATATAAGTTGCCCAGGTTAAATGAAGAGGAAATTAAATACTTAACCCTATCTCAGAAAAACAAATTCAACAAATCACTATTGAACTCCCTAAGAAAAAATCTCCAGGGCCAGAGGGATTCACAACTGAATTCTATCAAACACTTAAGGAACAATTCTATATACACTCTTTGGCAAAACAGGTGAAGTTAGAATTCTGCCTAATTCTTTTTATGACATCAATATGGTGTTGATACCTAAACCAGGAAGAGTCAAAATAAGGAAAGAAAATTATAGACCTATCTCCCTAATGAATATAGATGCAAAAATCTTAAATAAAATGTCAGCAAAACAATTACAGCAAGTTAGCACTAGGATAATACACTATGACCAAACAGGATTTATCCCAGGAATGCAGGGTTGGTTCAATATTAGAAAAATTGTTAGTTTAATTAACTATATCAATAACAAACCTATTAATGCTGAAAAAGCCTTTGATAAAATACAGCACCCAATGGATTATTCCTTAGAATGATAAGCAGTATTTATCTGAAACCATCAATGAGCATCATATGCCATGGGATAAGGTAGAGGCATTCCCAATAAGATCAGGGGGTGAAACAAGGGTGCCCATTATCACCACTACTATTCAATATTGTGTTAGAAATGTTAGCTTCAGCAATAAGAAAAGAAAAAGAAATTGAAGGAATTATATTTGGGAAGGAAGAAACAAAACTCTCACTCTTTGCAGATGACAAGATGGTATACCTAGAGAATCCTAAAAAATCATCTATAAAACTAGAAACAAATAGCAAAATCACAGGATATAACATAAACCCTCATAAATCCTCGGTATTTCTATATATTACTAGCAAGATGTAGCAGCAAGAGCTAGAAAGAAAAATCCCATTCAAAGTAGCTTCAGACAACATAAAATACTTGGGAGTCTACTGCAGACTCAGAAACTATGAAAACAACTCACACAAATCACATAAATCCCACACAAAACACTTCTCACACAAATCAAATCAGATTTAAACAACTGGGCAAATATCAACTATTCATGAATAGGCTAAGTTAATATAATAAAAATGACAATTCTACCTAAACCAAACTACTTATTTAGTTCCCTACCAAACAAAATTCCAAATAATTACTCTAATGAGGTAGAAAAAAATTGTAAGTAAATTTATAAGGACAAATAAAAAGTCAAGAATTTCCAGGGATTTAAACCATTATGTTATTATGTAATTTTTGCGCTCTCTTATACTTTATTTTTCTTCCTAAAGGATATGATTTCTCTCTCATCACATTCAACTGAAATCAATGTATACCATGGAAACAATGTAAAGACTAACAGAATCCCTTTTGTGGGAGGTGGGGGGAGGGAAGTAAGAATGGGATAAAAATTGTAAATCTCAAAATTAATAAAATTTTACTAAAGAAAAAAAGAATTTCCAGGGATTTAATGAAAAAGGTGCAAAAGAAGATGGCATAGCCCTACCAGATCTAAAATTATATTATAAAGCATCAGTCATCAAAACTGTCTGGTATTGGCTAAGAAATAGAGTAACGGGTCAGTGGAATAGATAAGGTACAAAAGAGATAGCAGGAAATGATTATAGCAATCTGCTGTTTGATAAACCCAAAGAGTTCAGCTTTTGGGATAAAAAAAAATCTCTCTTTAATAAAAACTGTTGAGAAAATTGGAAGTTAGTATGGCAGAAACTTGAATTAGAACAAGATCTTACACCCTATACCAAGATAAGATCAAAATGGGTACAGGATTTAGACATAAAAGACAATATTATAAGCAAACTAGGACATCAAGGAATAGTTTACTTGTGAGATCTATGGAAAGGGAAGCAGTTTATGACCAAGGAAGAAATGGAGAACATCATTCAAAACAAACTAGATAATTTTGATTACATTAAATTAAAAAGCTTTTGCACAAACAAAATCACTGTAACCAAGATCAAAAGAAATGTAGTGAATTGGGAAATAATTTTAACAACTAATATTTCTAACAAAGGACTCATTTCTAAAATAAAGAACTAAGTCAAATTTATAAAAAAAAAAAGCCATTTCCCCAATTGACAAATAATCAAAGGATATACAGAGACAATTTGTAGATGGAGAAATCAAAACAATTCAGAGTCATATGAAAAACTTCTCTAAATCATTGCTGATTAGAGAGATGCAAATTAAAGCAGCTCTAGCCTATTAATATGACCAGAAAAGACAATGATCAGTGTCGAAAGGTATATGAGAAATCTGAGACACTAATACATTGATGGAGCTGTGAACTCATCCAATCTTTCTGGAGAGCAATTTGGAATTACACCCAAAGGGCAATAAAATGGGTATATCATTTGATTCAGCAATACCACTACTGCATCTATATGCTGAAGAGGTCTTGAAAAAGGTTAAAAAATCATTTGTACAAAAATACAAGTGATGGTAAAGAATTGGAAATTGAATGAATCAATTGGGGAATGACTGAACAAACTGTGGTATATTTATGTTATGGAACACTATTGTTCTGTTAGAAACCAGGAGGGATGGGAATTCAGGGAAGCCTTGAAGGATTTGCATGAACTTATGCTGAGCAAGATGGAGATGAGCAGAACCAGAAGAATATTGTACACCCTACAGCAACATGGGGTGATGGTTAACCTTAATGGACTTGCTCATTTCATCCATACAATGATCAGTGACAATTTTATGGTATCTGTAATGGAGAATACCATCTATATCCAAAGAAAGAATTGTGGGCTTTAAACAAAGACCAAAGACTATTGCCTTTAATTTTTTTTTAAAAAATGGTATCCTATGTAATTTTTCTATCTCTTATATTTTATTTTTTCTTAAGGATATGATTTCTCTCTCAACACATTCAATTTTGATCAACATATAGCATGGAAACAATGTAAAGACTATCAGATTACCTTCTGTGGGGCGTAGGGGGAGGGAAGTGAGATTGGGGAGAAAATTGTAAAATTCAAAAAACAATTTAAAAATGTTAAAAAAAAAAAGAAATAGAGTAATGGATCAATGGATTACGATAGGTTCAAAAGAAACAGTAGTAAATGATTGTAGTAATCTACTTATTGACAAACCCAAAGTCATTAGCTTCTGGGATAAGAACTCACTATTTGACAAAAATTGTTAAGAAAACTGGAAAACAGTACAGCAAAAACTAGTCATAGACTCACATCTCACACTTTATACTAAAATAAGGTCAAAATGGGCACAGAACTTAGACATGAAGGGCAATACCATAGATAAATTAATAGACCAGAAATACTCTATCAGTTCTATGGGAAGGGAAGAAATTTATAATTAAACAAGAAGTAAAGCACATTATAAACACATTGACTAAATTAAATTAAAAAGATTTTGCCCTAATAAAATCAATGCTGCCAAAATTAGAAGGAAAGTCGAAAACTGGGAAATAATTTTCGCAACTAGAATCTCTGATAAAGGTTTCATTTTTTAAACAAATAGGAACTACATCAAATTTATATGGTTACAAGCATTCTTCAATTGATAAATAGTCAAAGGATATGCATAGACAGTTATCAGATGAAGAAATTAAAGCTATATATACTTATATAAACATACTCCAAATTATTATTGATTAGAAAAATGCAAATTAAAACAACCATGAGATATCACCTCACACCTATCAGATTTGCTAAGATAAGAAAAAAGGGAAAATGATCAATGTTGGAGACCTTGTGGGAGAACTGGGACATTAATGTCTTCCTAGTGAAATTGTGAATGGATCCAGCCTTTCTGAGAGCAATATGGAACTATCCCTAAAGAGCAATAAAACTGTTCATATTCTTTTACCCAGCAATTCTAATTCTAGGTCTATATCCAGAAGAAATTGTAAAATAAGGCAAAAGCCCTACATGTTCCTGAATATGCATAGCAGCTCTTTTTGAAGTGGCAAAGAATTGGAAATTGAGGGGATGCCCATCAATTGGGGAATGGCTAAGCAAATTATGGTATATGAATATTATGGAATACTCCTATATATGGAATATCATTCTACAAGAAACCATAAATGGTCATTCTCTAGAGAAGCATGAAAGGAATTAAAGGATTTAGTGCTGAGTGAAGGGAGCAAAACCAAGAGAACAATGTACAAGTAAACAACAACATTGTGAGATGAACAACCTGGATGGAAGCAGCTCCTCTCAGCAGTTCAGAGAGCTAGGACAACCCTATTAGACTGTCTATGGACAATGCTATCCCCACCCAGTGGAAGAAAAATGAAACATTCACTTTAAAAAATATATTTCTTATGTATTTCTTTCCCTTAAACTTAATGCCTCATACCAAAAATGACTAATCTATAAACATGTTTAACACAAATATGTATGCACAATATTAACCTGACTGCTCACCACTGAGAGGAGGGGGGTGGGAAGGGAGAGTGGAAGGAAATTTTGGAACTTAAAAATATACATATGCATATGGATGAATGTTGAAAAACTTCTATAATATGTATTTGGAGAATTAAAATATCAATAAAAAAGATGCAAAAAAAACAGGCATAGGACCCATGTGGTAAAAATGAACAGAGCTTAATGATAGAGCATCTTGGATGAGCAATAGAATGAAACATAACAAAGATATAGAGGAAGTCCCTCAGTATGTTGGGTGACTCTTGTAGAAACCCATGTATAAATATGAATGCAATCCTACACAAGATGAGGAGGTTTAGATGGGTTGCAAACTGCACTGATAGAAGAACCTATATTAAAAGACAGTGGCATCTGGTGGGTCAGGAAGACCTGCATTGAAATTCTGCCTCAGATGGGGGGCAGCTAGGTGGCACAGTGGATAGAGCACTGGCCCTGGAGTCAGGAATACCTGAGTTCAAATCCGGCCTCAGACACTTAATGATCACCTAGCTGTGTGGCCTTGGGCAAGCCACTTAACCCCATTGCCTTGCAAAAACAAAAAAAAAAAAAAAGAATTCTGCCTCAGATTTCATTAAGCATGTGACCTTGTACAAGTCATTTAACTTTTCTGGGCTCAGTTTTCTTATCCACAAAATGGGCACAGCTATGCATTTTTATAGGTAATAAAATCTATTATCCCTTTCTCCTGTAGTCAAATAAAATAAAATCTATAAAGTTTTTTGCAAATCTTAAAGCACTATACACACACACACACACACACACACACACACACAAACACACACAAGATAACCTCTAGTATTATTATTATTGATGTGATTATGGATCAGATAACCTAAAAACTGGAAAGAGAATATGGAGGAGGGGATTTGTATTTCAATAGTAAACTTGATATCAGAATTCTCCAAGGTCCAAAAGAAGAACTCTAATGTTAAAATTCCAAATATTGCAATACACAATAGATTATTTGGGCAGAAATACCCTGTACCCCTTAAATTAAGTTATGTAAGATGACACCTACTAATGAAACAAGTCTTTGGCTAACCTTAAGATTGCAATGCATATTCTATGAAATAACCAAACCAATACACATTGTAGAGTGAAACCTACAATTCAATTTAATTTAGTTCAAATCAGGCACTCTCCTGAGGCAACTAGATGGTGGAGTACATAGAGTACAGGGCCTGAAGTCAGAAAGCTCTGAATTCAATCTTAGACTATAGACACTTGCTAACTAAATGATCTTGACTTAACCTTGTTTGTCTCAGTTTCTTCATGTGTAAAAATGATCTGGAGAAGGATCTCCATTATCTTTGCCAAGAAAACCTCAAATATGGTTATGATGAGTTGGACTTGACTGAAAAATAATTGATATTATGGACTAGGAAGTAAAAAACAAACAAACAAAAAAGGCTTACCTTCAAGGAGCTTATAGTCCACTAGTGTATATTTATAGAGAAAGAATATAAAATATATACAAAGTAAAGCAAATAAATTTCAAGAGGGGAGAAAAATGGGCTGAGTATCTTTTGTCTAGGTTAAAGTGGTTGATGATGATGATGTTTTTCCTTCCCTCTGGAGGAAGAAAATGACATCAGGGAGGTGATGTCACCACAAGCACATAAATTCAATTTGAGTGAGGCAGGTGCTATACTAAGTCACCAGCCTCATTTTCTCCTCCAAAGCCATCTGGATCCAGTGACCAGATATAAATCAGGATGACTGGAGATGGCCCTGGTTGTGGGGTAATTAGGGTTAAATGACTTGCCTAAGGTCACACAGCTACTAAGTATCATGTTATAGAGTCCCACTTCTGGACTCCCTTATCTTTCCCAGGTGAGCATTGGAGGGTCGGGTGATAAGGAAGAAAAAGGAGACAAGTTTCTCCCTCAAGATCTCCAAGTGCTCCAAGTGCTCCAAGTGCTCCATTTATTCACCAAAACACCAGTGCCTAAATATCTTTCAAGTCTCTAATCCACTCTCACTCCCGTGGCACTTAGTAGAAAAAGGCTCTGATATTCAAAAACACCAGGCGAAGATAATTTTCAATGTTCCCATACACAACAGATCTCAACATCGTGTGTCTAAGACTGGAGAACTCCCATCTTTCTGAGTCCAAGAGTGGTGCTCTATCCACTGCATCATTTAGCTGCCTTAAGTTAGGGTAGAGTTGAGATATGGTGCACTGCAAATGGAGACATTTTGAAGTGAGGAGTGTGGTTCCTCTATCTACTGTATCTTCACTAAGTCAAGGATATTTTTGCTAATACACTTCTGCTCCTGTTCTGTTGCCAATTCCCCTATGATGCTAGGTATCATCATCTAGCAGCTGTTGTTGAGCATATGTCCCAATGAAATGATCTCTAAACACTAGTTTTCCGAGTGGATTTTAAATGGACAGCAATCAAACATAAAGACTTTGGATCCTAATTATGGTATTTTGGTTATTAAAGTGACAAAAAGGGATTTTTGTTATAAAAATATGGACTTTAAACAATCATTCAACAAGCATTTAAATTTCTGCTTTGTAGCAGACATTATGCTAGACTATGAACCACAGATGCAAAAGTGAATCAATACCTGTCCTTTATTATACTGAAGTGAGCCAACATGTTTATAATAAGTGAAAACTGGGTATATGTAAAATAAGTGTAAATAAATATAAAATAAATATGTAAAATAAAAGTGGTGGCAGGGGAGTAGAATTAAAAACTGAGCAATGTTTATTTCCTTGAAAGAATTTGGAGATTAAGGTGAAGATGCTTTTGAGAAATAGACTAGGAAAAGGTGTAGAGTAGATGTTGGAGAATGTGTGGGGCAGATATCAATCTGACTGAAGCACAGAATGCATGAAGTATGGTAATGGGTAACTGGCCTGTAAAGACCATGTGGATCCAGATTGTAAAGGACTATAAATACAATACTAAGGAGTTTCTACTAGCAATAGCATTTTATTGAGGCTGGGGGCAACTAGGTGGCACACTAGATAGGGTACCAGACTTTGATCCAGGATGACTTATCTTCCAGAGTTCATATCCTGCCTCAGATAACTGTGTGATACTGGACATGTCACTTAATCCTATTTGCCTCAGTTTCCTCATCTGTAAAATGAGTTGGAGAAAGAAATGGCAAACAGCTTCATATCTTTATCAGTAAAACCTCAAATGTGGTCATGAAGAGGTAGGCACAACTGAAACAACAAATTAGTGAGGCTCGAGCTACAGAGAATTTAAGTTATGAAAAGTGATAAAGATAGCAACATTTCACTCGGAGAGTAAAAGTTCTGAGGAACGATGTCAACATAAGTTTCCTGGAGCAAAAATGTTTTTAACTTATTAGTAAAGAATAAACAACATACATAAGGTAATAAAGAATCCTGAAGCAATGCTTTCACACCCACATACCACCAGCCTATTGCCAATCTCAAGCTCATTTTAATTTTTAAAAAGTGTTGTGATTATCTCCAAGGTAAGTAATTCTGGCAGGCTCCAGAGAGGAGGCATAGTATTTCAGTGGGAAAAGGACAGATTGTCTTTGCACTCTAAAAGATGAGGGTCAACATAACCTTGACATCTGTGTGACTGGGAGCAAATTAATCTTGAGCAAGCCCTCAGTTTCCTCCATAAAATGAAGAGGTTGGACTTCTCCAAGTTTCCCTTCTATGATCCTAAAGCAATATTAGAAAGAAAAAGGAGGCAACAAAAAAGGCAATTAAATAAAGATGTTCATGTCCTTTCAAGTCTAAGATTCCCCATTCACTTGCTTATTTCCTGAGATTTTGAGGCTAATGTAAATTGATCAGGCATAATGAGTGAGCTAACTCCCTCCTGTTAGTCTTGTAGATAGACCACCTTCCAGAGAACGACCTCCATTTCAGCTTTCATCCTTACTCAGTTTTAAATTTTGTTCATCTCCGTTTTAGTTGTAATCTCAGTCTTCCATCTCCCTCTAGTGCCTTTGAAAGGGATTTACATCCCAAGCTACCTAGAAAACCGCAGTGGTCAGTGGGCACTCTTAGCTGGTTAAGGAGAGGAATCACTATAGAGAATTTTTGTAGTACTGTGGGGCCAATGATACACACTCATCCTTGGTACCTGCTGCCCACATGGATAAGGAGCAGCATAATGTTTACTTTAGGTGTGGCAAGACCATATCTATCTCTTTTATATCATGACTATCTCTTTGTCTGGGCTCCGTCCTCACCCTAGAAAAACCTGCTTTTTACCAGTTAAATCTGATTCTCATCTGCTTTAATTAAATATCCAAGAAGAAGAATGTGTCTTTCTAGAACAACTTAAGGCAGAATGTATTAGCAATGCTGTATTTTCTCAAGGTCAACTACTATAAGAGGTCATTTGGTCAAATGAAATTAATTCTCTTAACTTGAAATCCAGGTCCTAACTGATTGTTTCCCATACTCCCTTCACCTAGTGATAATGTGTTTTTAAAAAAATGCATTATCTATTTACTTTTAAATTTGAGTTGCAAATTCTCTTCTTCCCCTATCCATTAAGAAGGCAAGCAATATGATATATACATGAAATAATGTAAAACCTATTTCTATATTAGTCATGTAGCAAAAAAGCAAGAAAAATAAAGTGAAAAATTATACTTCAATCTACTTTCAGAGTTCATCAGTTCTCTCTTGAAGCTGATAGTATTTATCATCTTGAGTTCTTCAGTCTCATAATAAGCCTGTAACAAATTTTGAGAGGGTTCACTGCAGTTTTATAGAACCTTAGTAAATTCATTAGTTAAAAAAGTGATTAGGCTTAAAACACTTAGACAAATTTTCACTTCTTAGGTTTTTCTGTTTTAATGATGGTAAAAAAATAAAAAAGTAAACAATTTTTAATTTTATTTGAACCAATAAATGATTCTATATATTTCAAACAAGAATTCTTTGCTATGTTTATATCATGAAGTCCTTTGGCATTCTGGTGAAAACTATGAACCCTTTCTCAGAATAATATTGTTAAATAAATAAAAAAAAATACTGATTAGACCTATAACCAAAAAGGACTCAACGAAAAATATCCAAAAATGCCAAAAAAAATTTATACTACCTCCTTTCAGATGGCAAAAAAGGAAAATAAAGTGATATTCACCAATTAAGTTGGTGAATTAAGAATGGTTGAATGTTATGGAGTGTTATAAAACTTCAAAAAATAGATGCTTTCAAGGAGACACAGACACAGAGGTATATGAATTTCTAAAAGGTGTGACAAGTAGACCCAGAAGCACAATTCATACTCTAAAATCATATTATAAAAAAGAGCAATTATAAAAAAGAAAAGACTAATAAATTGATGCAAAATGAAATTCATAGAATCAAGATAAGTTAACATTTATATAAGTATGTTGTTCTTTCTCAATAAATTGTTCTTTCTCAATGGAGATGATAATAATACCTATTTCTCAGGATTGTTGTGATGATCAAGTGAAATAATAATTATAAAGCAATTAGTAGTGTCATTTTACAGATGGGGAGACTAAGATAAACAGGAATTTTAAAATACATACATACATATATATGTAGTTTTATATATATACATATATATGTATATATATATATATATATACATATATAATGAGATGTTCAGAAGGATTAGTACCTCTAGCCAAGTTCTTTTCAGGGCTGTTTATGCACCTTTGGTTTCTGTTTGATTCATTCAACTCTTAACCTGTGGTTTCAAAAAGCTGTGGCACTTGCATTGGTCATACTCCAGTAAACTCTCTTGGCAAACAGGATAAACCAGGCATCAAAACCTCTTAGTGAGTTATAGATATGTCTACCCCAAGCATGTGAAGAATTCCCTTGGAAGAATGGATCAATAAAAATTATTGTTCCAATGGTCATGAAGGAGGCTAAAGTTTGGTCAGATATCTAAGGTGCCAAGATTATCACCTGCATCCTAGGCCATCATCAGTTGTCTTGACTTTTATCCTTCTACTGATCTTCAATGATTTGGGAAGACTAAGGCTGACAAATTTGTGCAACTCTGCCTCACTTAAATCTAATTCATATGTATGTCAATGTCATTGATCTTCTTAAAAAATGAAGGACAAATAACAACATATATATATGCATATATACACATATATATGTATTTCTATACAACCAATGACTTTTTTTTGCCTAACTGAATATTTGTTCTAAGAAATTTCTCTCTTTCTGTCTCTCTGTCTCTTTCTACTTCTGTCTCTCTCTCAATAGAGTTAGGGCTAGGAGGAGAGGAACTATTTTTTTTAAGAGGATGAGGCAGTGTGTCTGCTATAGATGTAGAAAGGTGTATATACTTTCACATGTAGTCATTATATTGTTAGTTTTGCATAGTTTATTTTGTTACAAGAGAGTTTTTAAGGATTGGGGGTAATCTGTAAATGCAATGTAAAAGAAAACATATCAATAAATCTTTTAAAAATGTTGTATTTAATTGTTTTTCCAGCTACATGCAATGGTAATTTTTAAACAATCATGTTTCTTCCTCCCTCTCTGCCCTCCCCTCTCTCCCTGACAAAAAAGCAATCTAATATAGGTTCTACATTTATAATCATGCTAAACATAAATTCTGATAGATCATGTTGTGAGAGAAGAATCAGATTTAAATGGAAGAAAACATGACAGAGAGAAAAATGGCATAATACATGAGCTTTTAAAAACTGAAGCTAGCAAACTTTGGTCTTCATTTACACTCCACAGTTCCTTCTTTGTTTAGGGATGGTATTTTCCATCACAAGTCTTTTAAAATTGTCTTTGAGGGGCAGCTAGGTGGTGCAGTGGATAGAACACCAGTCCTGGAGTCAGGAGTACCTGAGTTCAAATCTAACCTCAGACACTTAGTAATTACCCAGCTGTGTGGCCTTGGGCAAGCCACTTAGCCCCATTTGCCTTGCAAAGATCTAAAAAACAACAAAAAAATAATAAAATAAAATTTGTCTTTGATTATTGTACTGCTGAAATGAACAAGTCCAAAATGGTTGACCATCACCCCATGTTGTTAGTGTGTATAATATTCTTCTGGTTCTGCTTTTTCACTCCATCAATCCTGTCCCTCATGATTTCTTATAGAACAATAGTATTCCATCACATAAATATACCACAATTTGTTCAACCATGCTCCAACTGATGAACATCCCCTCGATTTTCAATTTTTTGCTACTACTAAAAGAACTGCTCTAAATATTTTTATACATGTGGAATTTTTACCCTTTTTCATGATCTCTTCAGAATACAGATTTAGTAGTGGTATTGTTGGATTAAAAGATATGCACATTTTTATTGACCTTTGGGGCATAATTCCAATTTGCTCTCCAGAAAGGTTGAATCAGTTCACAATTCCACCAACAATACATTAGTGTTCCATATCCTTCCAACATTGATCATTTTCCTTTCTAGTCATATTGGTCAATATGAGAGATGTGAAGTGGTACTACATAGAAGTTTTAATTTGCATTTCTCTAATCAATTATCATTTAGGAAACTTTTGACTATAGAGAGCTTTAATTTCTTTGTCTGAAAATTGCCTTTTCATTTCCTTTGACCACTTATCAATTGGGATTTTTTTATAAATTTGACTCCGTTCTCTATATATTTTAGAAATAAGTCCTTTGTTCAAAACATGAGTTGTAAAAATTGTTTCCCAACTTACATTCCTTTTAATTTTAGTTGTGGTTTTGTTTGCACAAAACCTTTTTAATTTAATGAAATCAAAATTATCCAGTTTGTTTTTTATAATATTCTCTTCTTTGATCATAAACTGCTCCTCTTTCCATAGATCTGACAGGTTAAACTCTTCCTTGTTCTAATTCACTTATAATATTAACTTTTAATTTCTAAATCCTGGACCTATTTTGACTTTATAGGGCATGATATGTTTATCTATGCCTAGTTTCTGCCATACTTATCTTCCAGTTTTCCCAACAGTTTTTATCAGAGTGAGTTTTATCCCAGAAGCTGGACTCTTTGGGTTAAACAAACAGTAGATTACTATACTCATTTACTACTCTCTCATTTGCACCTAATCTATTCCATGGATCCACTTCTCAATTTTTTAAGTAGTACCCAACAGTTTTGATGACTGATGCTTTAAAACATAATTTTAAATCTGGTATTGCTAGGCCATATTCTTTTTCATTTTTTCATTAATTCTCTTGATATTCTTGATCTTTTGTTCCTCCATATGAATTTAGTTACTATTTTTTTATAACTCATTAAAATAATTGTTTGGAAGTTTGATATGGTACTAAATAAGTAATTTAATTGAGGTAGAGTTTTCATTTTTGCTTTATTACCTCTGCCTTCCCATGAGCAATTGCCATTTGTCCAGTTATTTAGATCTGATTTTATTTGTGTGAAAAATGTATTTTATAGTTGTTTTCATAAAATTTCTGAGTCTGCCTTGACAGGTAAAGTCCCAAGTATTTTATGTTGTCTGAAGCTATTTTAAATGAGATTTCCTTTTCTATCTTTTACTGCTGTATCTTGTTAGTAATGTGTGTGTGTGTATACATACACACACACACACACACACACACACACACACACACACACACACAAACACTGGGGATTTATGTGAGTTTATTTTATATCCCATGACTTTGCTAAAGTTGCTGATTGTTTCCAGAAAATTTTAGATGATTTTTAGGGTTCTCTAGGTATACCATCACATCATCTGCAAAGAGTGAACTTTATTTCTTCATTACCAATTCTGATTCCTTCTGTTATTGCTTAAGCTAACACTTTTAATTCAATATTAAATAATAGTGATGATAAAGAGCATCCTTGTTTCACCCCTGATCATATTGGGAATGCTTCTAGTTTATTAACATTACATACTTGTTGATGGTTTTAGATAGATACTGCTTATCATTTTAAGGAACATTCCATTTTTTCCTATACTCTTCAATGCTTTTAATAGGAATGGTATTTTGTCAAAAGTTTTTTCAGCATCTATTGAGATGATTTCTATTACATTTATTATTGATATGGTCAATTATGCTGATAGTCTTCCTAATATTGAACCAACCCTGTATTCCTGGTATAAATTCTGCTTGATCGTAGTGTATTATCCTAGTGATAACTTGCTGTAACCCCTTGTTAATATTTTATTTAAAATTTTTGCATGCATATTCATTAAGAAAATTGGTCTATAATTTTCTTTCTGTTTTGATTCTTCTTGGTTTAGGTAACAGCACTATATTGGCATCATAGAAGGAATCTGGAAGACCTCCTTCTTCATCTATTTTTTTTTACAAGGCAATGGGGTTAAGTGGCTTGCCCAAGGTCACACAGCTAGGTAATTATTAAGTGTCTGAGAATGGATTTGAACTCAGGTACTCCTGACTCCAGGGCCAGTGCTCTATTCACTGTGCCACCTAGCTGCCCCTTCATCTATTTTTTCAAATAGTTTTTATAGAATTAGAACTAATTGTTCCTTGAATTCTCTTATGAATCCATCTGACCATGGAGGTTTTTTCTAGGGAGTTCATCGATGTCTTGTTCAATTTCTGTTTCTGAGTTAGGATTTTTTAAGTATTTAATTTCTTCTTATTTTAGTTGGGAAATTTATATTTTGTAAATATTCATTCTTAGATTATCAAATTTACTGGCATACAGTTGGGCAAAGTAGTTCTATTTTACACATCATTGATAATGAATTCACCTTTTCCGTTTTTGAAACTAGTAAATTGGTTTTCTTCTTTTTTTTAAATCAAATTAACCAATGGTGGGGTTTTTTGGTATTTTATAAAACCAACTCTTAGTCTTATTTATTTGTTCAACAGTTTTCTTGCTTTCAGTTTTATTAATTTCACCTTTAATTTTCAGAATTTCTAATTTGATATTCAATTGGGGAATTTCAATTTGTTCTTTTTCTAACTTTTTTAGTTGCAGGTTCATTCACTGATTTCCTCTTTTTCTATTTTATTCATGTAAGCATTTAGAGATTTAATAAATCCTTAATCCCCTAATAACTTCTTTGGCTGAATCCCATAAGTTTTGGTATGTTGTCTCATTATTGTCATTGTTTTGAATGAAATCATTAATTCATTCTATAGTTTGATATTTGATCATTCATACTTAAAAATTAGGATATTTAATGTCCAATTAATTTTAGGACTATCTTTTATTGCACATGATTTTTGTTGCAACATGATCTGAAAAGGATGCATTCAATATTTCTGACTTTCTGAGTATGATTATGAATTATCCCCATTCATTTTTCTCCAGAGGTCTATCATATCTAAATTTTCTAACATTCTATTCACCTTCTTAACTGCGTTCTTGATTATTTTGTGGTTAGATTTCTCTAATTCTGAGAAAGAGGGAGGTTGAGGTCCTTCACTAATAGAGTTTTGCTGTTTATGTCTTCCTATAGCTCATTTATTTTTCCTCTAAGCATTTGGATGCTATACTGACTGGTGCCCACATGTTTAGTATTGAAATTATTTTATTTTCTTTGGTACCTTTTTTTTTGTTGTTGTTGTTGTTTTAGGTTTTTGCAAGGCAAATGGGGTTAAGTGGCTTGCCTAAGGCCACACAGCTAGGTAATTAGTGTCTGAGACCGGATCTGAACCCATGTACTCCTGACTCCAGGGCTGGTGCTTTATCCACTACACCACCTAGTTACCCCTCTATGGTACCTTTTAGGAAGATACAATCTCCTGCATCATCTCTTTTAATGAGATCTATTTTTGCAGCTGCTTTGTCTGAGATAAGGATCGTTACCCCTGCTTTTTTTCACTTCAACTGAACATAATATTCTACTCCAGTCTTTTACCTTTACTCTGCATTTTTTTCTCTGCTTCGAATGTGTTTCTCATAAGCCATATATTGTGGAATTCTGTTTTTTAATCCAAGCTACTATCTACATCTGTTTTATAGGAGAGTTCATCCCATTCACATTCACAGTTATAATTACTCCTTATTGTACTCCATGCTATCTCCTCTCTATTTGTGTTTTTCTCTTTCTTTCATCTTATTCCTCCTTTACAGTGTTTGGCTTCTGAAAACCCCATCCCTCAAGGTGTTTCCCTCCTTCTATTCAATACCTTCAAGCCTTTTCTTTCCCCTTTCCCTTTTCCCCTTCTTTGTTCTCTCCCTTCTATCAGTCCCTCCTTCACAAACCCCTTTCCTCTTCTAATATTTGAAAGGTAAGAAAAAATTTTATACTCAACAGTGTCTGTGTGTATGTGTGTGTGTGTGTGTGTGTTAATCCCTCTTTGAGGTCAAATCCAATGAGAGTAAGATTCAGGTGGTTCTCACCTCCTCTCTTCTTTCCCTCTATTGCAACAGGTCCTTTGCACTTCTTCAAGTGATGTAATTTACCACCATTCAATCCCCCCTTCCTCCCATCTCTTTACAGTATCCTCTTTTTTAAGTGAAATATTTTTTTTAAAAAATTTCATTAAAGTCATGGACATACCATGAATCTTTATACCTTCAACCTAAGTATATTTCCTCTAATAGATTTACAATTCTCAATAACTATAAGAATCTTCCACTTATGTAGGGATGTAACCAATTTGATCTTGGGAGAGCAATCTTTTTCTTTTCCACTATTTACCTTTTCATGTATCTCTTGAGTCTCCTGTTTGAAAATCAAATTTTCTGTTCAGCTCTGGTCTTTTCATCAGGAGAGTTTGGAAGTCACCTATCTCATTAAATGCGCATCTTTCCCCTGAAAGGGAAGACTCAGTTTTGCTGGATAGTTGATTCTTGGTTGATATTCAAGCTCCCTTGCTCTCCAGAATATCATATTCCATGTCTTTCATTCCTTTAATGGTGATGCAGCCAGGTCCTGTGTAATCCTGACAATGATTCTTTGGTATTTGAATTTTTTTTTCTAGCTGCTTGCAAGATTTTCTCCTTGATCTGATAATTTTGGAGTTTGGCCCCAATATACCTTGGTGTTTTTTCTTTTGGAATCGCTTTCAGAAGGGAATTGAATGGATTCTTTCAATGACTATTTTGCCCTCTGGTTCTAGGCTATCAGGGCAGTTCTTCTTACCATATCCTGAAGAATGGAGTCCAGGCTCTTTTTTTAATCAAGAGTTTTAGGAAGTCCTATGATTCTTAAATTGTCTCTACTGAATCTATTTTCCAGATCAGTTTACATTTTCTTCTACTTTTTTTCATTTTTTAAAATTTTGTTTAACAGATTCTTGGTGTCTCATGAAGTCATTAGTTTCCACTGATCCCAATCTATTTTTCAGAAACTAGTATTTTCTCCATTTTGTTTTTGTATCTCCATTTCCATTTGGTTAGTTCTATTTTTAAAGAAGTTATTACCTTTTTCCATTTGCCCAATTTTGTTTTTGAGGGAATTATCTTCTTTTTGCATTTGTCCATTTGTATTTTTAAAGGATATGTTTTCTTTTGTTATTTTTTGTAGTGGGATGTTAATTTTGTCTTGCATAATGATAATTCTATCTTTCATTTCTTTTCCCAATTTTTCCATTTGATTTTTAAACTCCTTTCTGATCTCTTCTAAGAAGTCTTTCTGGATTGGAGACCAATTCATATTCTCCTCTGAAGCTTTACATATACCATCCCTTCTGTCCTCCTTTTCTGAGGTAGTATCCTTATTGCCAAGGTAATAGTTCCTGCTTTGCCCTGGCCTTTTTTCTTTTCATTTTGGGATGTTAGCTTTCTCTAGGATCTTGTGTTGGGGAAGGGGCCAGTTCACAGACCTTCAGTGTTAAGAACCTTAGAAGCCTTGCTCACTGGAGTTAGGAACTGCAAGGGGTTACTCAGAGGATCAGCCAGTAAGGAGTGTTGGGGGTGTCAGCTTGCCTACTCCCTGGGCCTGGGGCTGACTCTAGGCTGTCCTAATGCAAACCAGTCAATGGACTAGGCTGTCAGGGTTGGAATCCAGAGAGTCTCTCTGGATAGTCAGAACTGGGGAAGTCCTTACCCACACCTGAGTCTTGGGGAAAGGTGCAAACACGTGGGTCTGTTTCTGTGTATGTACTGGAGAAAGCCTGGTCCTCCCACAGGATTGCAGAGAGCTCCTCTGGAAACACCAGAGACTTGTGGTTCAGGCAGTCCAGACAAGCCGCGTGGAATGGGTGTCCTGGGCAGTCATGCTAAATCTCTCCCAGTTCACCTACTGTGCACACCACAAAGGCTTCTGCTCCTGCTATGGTTCTTAGGTTTGCCCCCTGCCTCACCCCAGTGCCCTGCACTGGGTCTCTGTTGCCCTGGGCAGCCCACACTTCCCCAATGACAGACCTTGCTGAAAGATGTTCCCCCTCTGTTCTTTTGTGGGTTCTGCTGATCCAAAATCTCTTAAGAGGCTTGATTAATGTTGGTTCTGAGGGAAAAGAAGAACTTAAAACAGTGCCTGGCTTCTCTCTGCCATCTTGATAGGAACTAATAAAACTTAAAAAAAAAAAAACAAAGAAACCAATTATATTGAAATTCAGGTATCAAAGTATTTTGAATAGCTCCTAAGGAAAGAATTTTTACCTGAATTTTAATTTTAAATGAAGAGAAGAATATATTCTGAGAGACAGTTGAGGAAAAATAAGTATAGGACTGGCCTTAGAGCCAGGAAGGTGGGGGTTCAAGTCCCACCTCTGATAAATACTGTCTGTATGAACCTGAATAAGACCTCAGTGATTCAGAAAAGTCTAGGACTACAGTTACAGAGGACTTGCTGGTTTGCATTGGTAGAACTGAGTTTCTACATTTGTAGTTACCATCACCTATGAAACCACAAGTCGAGATGCCCCACTCCCTGCCAAAAAAAAAAAAAAAGATTCCACCCCTTGGATAAGATCTCCTGTTTGCCACATGACTTCTGTTAGAGTTGTCTCTGTCAAAACCTTAAGATTTGCCTTAAGGATAATTTCATCCCTAAAAGGTAGAGGGACAAAGGGGAAAATTCTATATTGGATCTGATTCTCACTAAAAGCCTAAAAGTGGGAAATTAATTACTTTGGTAGAAATTTTGGGAACCTTGGGAAGGAAATGATCATTCTCTCCTAGACTGTAAGACAGAAAATAAAAGGATATGGTCTGACATGTACCTCAAATGTTGGAATTGCAGATTTCCGAGAAAGGATTGAAAGGGTCCTAGGAAGTAAAATTCTACAGGGGGACTTAACCTAGAGGGATGGAAGATGCTCAAAAATGAAATTCAATCAATTAATCACTTAAGAAGTATATTTTATTCATCAATACTTTCAGGTAATATGCTAGGTATCAAGAATATAAGTAGAAAGAATGAAATAATGCTTTCTTGCAAAAAGATGACATTCTAATGAGGGAAGCTACAAATACATCTAAAGTGTATAAAAATTAATTAATACAAATATTTACAAAGTAGCAAAATATAAAGAAGTTTGATAAGGAATATAAAAGAAATTAACAGGGAAGGGGGTGATCAAGAAAGGTTTCTTACAGAAGATGGTGCTTGAGTTCTATCTTAAAGAAAAAGGGGGGCTATGAAGTCAAAGTAATGAAGAGGTGCTGTCTGTTCTTCAAATTATAAATATAGTCTGTTTGCATATATGTACAAAGTAGAATTTAAACTATTTGAAGAGAGATGTTGTTTTTCTTCTTTCTTCATATGCATAGTTTCTTCACCATAGGACATAAGAATAAAGACTGGACTTATGATTTCACTTGGTTTGTCATTCATTCTACTTTTTGAAAAGGGCCAACAGCATTATGGATGATATCTTGAGGGTGAATTGGATTTATTGCACAAAATTGTTAGCCTCACTGTCTCTTCGGGAATCATCAAAGTCCAGGGGCAAGACAAAAGTCAAGATGACTGGCAATGGCTCATGATACAATTAATGTCTAACCAAGCTTTAAGTATTCCATGGTACCTTCTTCGGCCACCATTAGAACAAATTGTTTTCATCTGTGCATTCTACCAATGGAAATCTTCACATGCTTGAGGTAGACATCCCCCACCTCACCAATAAGTTTGAAGTCTTACAGGTTATTCTCAAGCTGGTTTAGCCTCTATGATTGGAGAGAGATGAGAGTCCAGAAATTAGGAGGTTAGAAGTAATGAAGAAATCAAAACTAATTAGAGAAATGAAAATTAAAACATCTATGAGGTATCACCTCATGCCTATCGAATGTACTAAGATGACAAAAAGGGGAAACAATCAATGTTGGAGAGGTTGTGGGAAGATTGGGACATCAATGTATTGTTGGTGGAGTTGTGAAATGATCCAACCATTCTGTTTGTTTATTTTGTTTTTTGTTTTTTGCAAAGCAATGGGGTTAAGTGACTTGCCCAGCTAAGTAATTATTAAGTGCCTGAGGTCACATTTGAACTCAGGTCCTCCTGACTCCAGGATTCTATTCACTGCACCACCTAGCTTCCCCCTGATACAACCATTCTGGAGGGCAATATGGAAATATGCCCAAAGAGCAATAAAACTGATCATACCCTTTGACCCTACCAATATTAGGCTTATATTCAGAAGAAATCATAAAAAATGAGAAAGTCTCACATGTTTCAAAATATTCATAGCAGTTCTTTTTGAAGTGGCAAAGAGTTGGAAATTGAGGGGATGCCCATCACTTGAGGAATGACTGAAAAAGTTATGGTAAAAGAATGTTATGGAGTACTATTCTTCTGTTCTAATCTGTTCTATAAGAAACCATGAATGGTTGGACTCTAGAGAAGCATGGAATGAATTACAGGAACTGATGCTGAGTGAAGGGAGCAGAACCAAGAGAACATTGTACACATTAACAATAGCATAGTGAGTGGATCAGTCTTGATGGATGCAGCTCCTCCCAGAAGTTCAGAGACCTAGGAGAACCCTGAGAGACCTAACACTATCGGCATCCACAGAAAAACAAAATAAACCCCTCGAAAACTATATAATCTGAATGAACATCACATTTTAAAATTTTCTCTTATGTTTTTCTTTCCTACTTCATGATTTTCTTTCTTTCCCCTTAATCCCAATTCCATGTACAGAAAATGACTAATTAAGCACAAATGTATATGTACAATTTTCATTGGTTGTTGAGGGGAGGGGGGGTGGAAGGAAATTATGTAATTTATAAATATGTACATTCATGTGTATGAATGTTGAAAAACTTTCCTGACTGGTAATTGGAAAAATAAAATAAAACATCAACTGGGAAAAAAGAAGTAATAAGGTCTTGATCTAGGATAGAGGCCTTTTTTTAATTAATTTTTTTTTTGTTTAAGGCAATGGTGTTAAGTGATTTGCCCAAGGTCACATAGCTAGGCAATTATTAAGTGTCTGAGGCCAGATTTGAGGCCAGCACTCTATCCTGCACCACCTAGCTGCCCTGGGGTAGAGGTCTTTTGAGTGAAGACAAGGAGACAACGTGAGAAATGTCAAGAAGACAGAATCAACAAGATTTGGTTACTCATTGGATATAGGGGAAGAAGGAAGTTGTTGCTTGAAATGGAGGAGTCAAATCTGGGTGACTAGAAGGAAAGTATTCAACAGAAAGATATTAGGAAGAACATGGAGGAAAAGATCATCAGTTGTTTGGGATACTTATGGAATATCCAATGGAATAACTAAGCAGTTTAGTGATATAGAATTGTGAGCTTCTTAAAGGCAGTTATTGTCATCTGCCTTTCTTTGTATCCCTAGCACTTAGTTCAGAATCTAGAAAATAGAAGGCAGTTAAAAAATGTTTATTGACTGACTGGAACACAGAAACAAAGACAAATGAAAAAACACTGAAGAAAGACAATAATGAAATTAAAAAATTAAATTGTAAGAATGTAAGGATAAATCTCAGAATTACAGCTTTAGATCTTATAGAATTCTTAGAGGTCATGCCCAATTTATTAGTCTCTCTTTTTAGTGAAAAGGAAACTGAGTCCTAGAGAAGTTAAATGATTTGCCTAAGTTTACAAAATTAATAATTATGTGAACCCAGCCCTTCTACTTCCAGGTCTAGGTTTCTGCCCACTACATCATGATGCATCACTCAATTCAGGTTTCTACAAAGAAAAGGTTCTTGAATCTTTAGCCCCAGAGTAGATTTGTTGCCTTTAAATACTATTTTTACTTCTTGTATTCAGAAACACAATCTCTTAGTGGCCTTGAGTAGTCATACTGCAAGTCACCCTGGTTTGGTTTTCATCATTATGACTATTTGTTACTTCTTTTTTATCATCACTTATCACACACCTAGTGTTGCTCAGTGTATGAATCAGAGGTGTTTACACAATCTCCATTTTTGCCAAAGGCAAGGTACCACTTAATCATAAGTCAACTACACCTGCTTCATGAAAAAATTATTCTCCTTAAAAGATGGAGCAAATGATATGTCAGCATCCTGGTTGGACAATCTTGAACAAAAGTTAGAAAGGAAAATTACTATATTGAAATGGTGTGTTTAATTGATCACAAGATAAGGTTAATTCAAGAGTATAAACATATTTTCTATGAAGAGAGGCAAGATGAATTTAGCTGAGTTTTATGCGTTTAACTTGCCTGGGTGAGGATCCAGGAAGGAAATCATAATTACCTAAAGGAATCTGAAGGATGTAAATGTACAAGAAAGAATGTAAAATGTGGCCCAACAAGAAAATAAAGAGGAATGACAAAAAGTGCTGCAGTAGAAACTGTACTTTGTGTCTGATTTCAGGCACATATGAATGAGATAATCTTTGAGGTTCTTTACAGTTCTAGAGTCATGATCTGATGATGCTGTAACAATCTGATTCACAGTAATGTATTCTGGAGATAACATATTATTCCTTCAGACACAACAGGAAAAGAAAAATCACAGCACCTTTCACCCACATTGGAGAATGGCCTACCTTTGTACTCCTCTGAATAGAGGTTGGTACTTATTAACAATCTTATCTGGTGTTTCCCAGTAAGCAAGTATTATTTTACTTAACATAGTGGTTAACTATTGGTCATTTATGAATCAGCTGTCTAAGCACTGAGATCATCAGTTACTTAAGATAATAGTCCAGATTAAAACAAATGAGAAGAAATGAAGATTATAACAATCTCCCATATTTAAAAAAAATTGATTGAAGAACAGTAATATGATGTAACGAAATAGAGCTTGCCTCAAAATAAAGTACACTTGGATTAAAAAAATATATAGCTTTTTTGAAATATAGTTTTATATCATTAAATATTTCCCAATTACATGTAAAATCCATTTAACAATAACTTTTAAAAATACTGAATTTCAAATTCTCTCCCTCCCTCTTGACCTTTCCCACTCCTGAGAAGGCAAACAATATGATTATATATGTGATGTCATAGAAAACATAGTTTTATACTAGCCATGTTTTAAAAAGGCATATCAACACATAATCAAGAAAAATAAAGTTTTTAAAAAGTACACTTTAATCTGTATTTGAAGTTCATCAGTTCTCTCTCTGGAGCTAGATAGCAATTTTCATCAAAGTCACTTTGAAACTGCTTTGTACCATTGTCTTGATCAGAGTACCTAAATCTTCACTGTTGAGCATTCTTACAATATTCTTATTACTATGTACAATGTTCTTCTGGTTCTGCAGAATTCACTTTGCATCAGTTCATATAAGCCTTGCCAAGTTTTTCTGAAACCATCTTGCTCATCGTTTTTTTTTTTTTTTTTTTGTTTTGTTTTGTTTTGTTTTAGCAAGGCAAACGGGGTTAAGTGGCTTGCCCAAGGCCACACAGCTAGGTAATTATTAAGTATCTGAGACCAGATTTGAACCCAGATACTCCTGACTCCAGGGCCGGTGCTTTATCCACTACGCCACCTAGCTGCCTTGCTCATCGTTTTTATAGGACAATATAGTATTTCATCATGATCAGCTATTCTATGGACATCCCCTCATTTTCCAATTCTTTACCACAACAAAAATTGCTGCTTTAAATATTTTTGTAGAAATAGATCTTTTCCCCTTTTCTTTGATCTCTTTGGGATATAGATATAATAGTGATATTGCTGAGCCACAATTTTATAGCCCTGTGGTCATAGTTTCAAACTGTTTTCCAGAATGATTGTACTAGCATACCCTCCATCATGTGTCATTTTTCTTTTCTATGGTACTAGCCAATCTGCTTGGTGGGAGGTGAAATTTCAGAAATGTTTTAATTACATTTTTCTAATCAGTGATGATTTAGAGCATTGTAGATGAATATTAACAGTTTAAATTTCTTCTTCTGAAAACTACCTTCATATCCTTTGGCCAAATGAAGAATGGCTTATATTTTTATAAATTTGGTTTGGTTCCCTTCATATATATATATATATATATATATATATATATATATATATATATATATATATGTATATATATATGTATATACATATATGTATATACATGTATGTATATATATATATGTATGTATATACATATATATATATATTTGAGAAATTACTCCTTTATCTCAGAGACATGCTGTAAATTTCCCCTACTTCCTGCAAGTTTCCTGTTTTCCTTCTAATTCTGGTTTTATTAGTTTATTTAAAAACTTTTAAATTTCATGTAATCAAATTATCCAGTTTACTTGCCTGTTACTCTCCATTTCTTGTTTGATATTCCCTTATCTCTTCTCTTCAATAAATCTGACAGGTACATTTTTTAAATGCTTCCCTAATCACCTTTCAAGTCCAAATTCTCTATTTTGATCGTATTTTAATTTTACCAAATCACTTTCCAGTTTTCCATCAATTTTTGTCAAATGGCAAGTTCATGACTCAAAAACCTGGATCTTTGGATATGTCAAACACTAGATTACTATGGTCACTTACTTCTGTGCATTGTGTACTTAATTTATTCTACTGATCCACTGATTTATTTCTTAGCCAATAATAGAGTTTTCATGATTACCACTTTGTAATATAGTTTGAAATCTGTTACCTCTAAGACACCTTTCTTCATGTTTTTTTCTCCATTGATTATTCTGATATTTTTCACTTATTGTTTCAGATGAATCTCATTATTTTTTCTAGCTCTATAAAATAATTCTTTGCTAGTTTTATTGGTATGATATAAACAGTGAATTAATTTAGGTATAATTATCATTTTTATTTTATTGGATCAGTCTGCCCATGAGTTCAGAAATCCTTTTCTTTTAAACCTCTTCCCTTAACCCTCCACTTAAGAACAGACACACAAGCTTGTCGTTAGGTAGCTTTTTCTATTAGAATCTCATATCATAAACATTTCTAAGTATATTGGTCACCAAAAAAATAAGTTCATCAGCATTTCTGATGCCTTTGATAGCCAAATGCCTTTAAAGAAAATGCTTACCACACTAATAAAAGTATTTCTATGATACACAATGAATGGTTTAGAGAAGTGAAGGAAGTACAGTCTCTTAGTTTACAGAGTTGACTTCCTAGTCAACTAGGTCTCAGGGTCAGATCAGGGATGATTGAGATGAGGAGGAAGAAAAAAGGAGTAAGTATAAAGTATGTATATATGTTATGTATAGGCATAAGCATTATATATGTATGTATACAATCATACCTTACATGTTTATATGTGAAAAATTATATCTTGTGAGAGATATCCATATATATGCATATATATATATATTTTTTTTTCCTTTAAAGATACTGAGTCTGAAAAATAAGGCCAGAATGTTACAACTAGGCCAGTACTGCAGGTCCCTGAAGAGCCTTCTTCAGGGAAGCAGTGATTCCTGATTCCTGAAGCCTTTACCCCTCTCCTTATTTCAGAATATTGTAGGAAGAAGTATGAAGAGTCTGGGCATTATGCTGGTGGGTAGGCTTCTGACTGCTTGTACACAAAACGTTTTTGTTCCACCCACAAGAAGGTAGGTCTAGTATAATCTCTGAAGATGTATTTGGCCTGAGGGGAAGAGAAGAAATGTAATATTGTTCTATTGATCCTGGGAAGAACTGTAAGCAAAGAGTCTGAGTTTTTCTTGGACCCTCCCTCCCAACCCCTTTTTGACCCTTTGCCCTAGTTCTCACCAGGCTCACCCAATTCCTTTGTATTCTTTTCTTCCCTAACTCTTTATGAAAACCCACTCAGCCCTTTTTATCATGGAAGATACAAATAACTACTTACATTCATTTAATAAGATTAACTCTCCTTTATTTAATGCTTTAAAATTTATGAAGCAGTATACAAACAGTATCCATCTCACTTGTGTCATATGACATAACCTGTAAATGTTATTCACAAACTATAGTTTCATCAGTCTAGAACTGATACAAAACTATAGAGATCATCTAGTATAACCATATCATTTTACATATCATGAATCTGAGGCTCAGGGAGGTTAAGTGATCTGCCCAAGTTCATGCAAACAATTAGTGACAGAGCATGGATTGAAACTTAGGTCTTCTGATTACAAATTCATCTCTCTTTCTCTTGAACTAAATTAATATTATCCCCATTTGACAGAGAAGAAAACTGAGGTTTGGAGAGGTTAAGTGACAACAGAGTTACACAGTCAGAAGACTGTGACACAGTGCCAACAGAGTTTCAAGTCAGAAGAAAAATCAAAGCATTATTATTGTTCAGTCATTTCCATCATATCCTTCTCTTTTTGAGTCCATTTGGGGTTTTCTTAAAAGAGATACAGAATGGTTTGCCATTTCCTTCTCCTGCTTATTTTATAGATGAAGAAACTGATGCAAACAGGGTAAAGTAACTTGCCCAGAGTCACACAACTAAGTATCTGAGGTCAGATTTGGACTCAAGAAGAAAAGTATTTCTGACTCTAGGCCTAGCACTTTCCACTGTACCACCTAACTGCCTATTGATCAGAACACTGGTCTTCCATATTCCATGTTGTTTAAGTGCTCTTTCCAATGCAATTATTACTGAGTTTGCACTTTGAGATTCAAAATCATTTTCTTTATAGTAACTCTACTTTGGCACAGGTAGTATGAGTATTTTCATGATCATTTTATAGATGAGAATTAGAGAAGTTAGCAGATTTACCCATGACCACATTTCTAGTTAATGTCAAAACTTGTATTCAAACCCAGGACTCCTCTGACTTGAAGTTCAGTGTTTTTCTCACCATACCAGGGGAATTGCCCTTTAACAGCCAAAAAAGCACTAAGTGAAGGGGAAGAAACTCTAACAGTGAATATTCTGGTATCAAGCATTCAGGGAGGAAGTTTTATGAAGTCCTCAGTGGAGATCTCAGCCACCAGCAGCTGACAAATCTAGTCCCTTGAAAAGCAAGTTGCCATATTACCCCATTCCATTCTTCTCTATATCTTGAGGAACCATCTTAGGGATGAAAATGGCAACCTTGGCATTTTACAAAAGTACTCTACCATGCAGATACCTAGAGGAAGTATTTGAAAGATGATGCTGGGGAGATAACAGTACTGAATTAGGAAGGTTTTAGAGTATCAAGGTCCAGAATAAGTAAACATAGGGCAAAACAGATGATAGCAAAGCATGTCAGTTTTATTGAAGAGACATATAATTTGAAGGGCAGTCAAAAAAAGAGAGGGGGAAATAGGTCAAATCCACTAGATAACAGTTGAAAGTGAGTATCTTTCAGGGGCTTCAGAAAGTGAGTATCTTTCAGGGGCTTCAGATGTAAGAGGGTATCCCTATAGTAAAGTTTAGTAGGTTTTTGTAGGTTTCTTTTTGTGTCTAGCAGGAGCAGTTATTAAAGGCAAGGATTGAGGACTTAGGGACTAGTACTCATTCTAGCTAATTGGGGAGGAGGAGAGTAGCAAGACTACTGGGAAAGTGAGACTGTAATGCTAGTCGTACTCTGCAGGAGTGTTATATATGCTATTCTTCTATTCTCACTCTCAATCCAAGTTTCCAACTGGAAACTTGGTTTTCATACCAGATGGGTGAACTATCTCTATGACTTTCTATTCAGATAAACTGTGAAGGAAGAGATGGAAGGTAGAAGAAAGAGCAATTAATGATTCATTCCAGAATATTTATTAGGCATCTACTGTGTGCTAGATATCATTCATAGGTTAAAATAAATTCAATTCAAAGCAAATGCTGCTATAAATGCTACTATATAGAAGACATTTTACTATTTTCAAGTATCTCACAGCATTTGAGGAGATAAATCAGGGACACATAAACATGACGTAAATTAGAATGTGCATAGGAGAGATATGATTGAAATGTTATTAAAAACTTGGAAGGGATCACTTTCTTAATGTTCAAACACATTTAGCTTGATTATTTGCCTTTAAAATAGATTCTTAAGGGGGGTAGTTTGAGGTTGTCCATTCCACAATGGATTGATTCCACAAGATGTAATAGCTCTAACTCTCCTCAATTCTCACCTTCCTAAGTCCATCATATAATCATTATTAGGGACAGACTATACCTGTGATTTCAATGGTACAGGGAATTAGCAACAGAAGAAAATCCTCCTTTCATTGTAGGTTTGTATTTTCCTCTGCAAATTATAGTCTTAGAGAGTTGACTAGAGCTCTGAGAAGTTGAGTGACTTGACCAGGATCACACATCTAGTGTGTATCATAATTAGGATGTCATTCTACATTATGATGCCTCTCTTACCATTACACAGTTTATATTCATATTAGGGTGGTGATGTTTTGTTTTAATATCTAATTATCTTTAAAAACTCAAGTCTTACTCAAGAGGCTCTGAATGATATAGATTCCATGTTGCATTTTTCTTTTGTATCTTATAGATACAAACATACAAAGCAAAACTACAGATCTGAACACTCCCTTTGGGATAGAGAGGAGCCACCCTATCCTGGAATGAAGCTGAGACCTGAAAGACTGAGACTTGAAAATTCAAGGATGATCCTTGTGACTCCTTATGAGGAATGGTTAGGAAATTTGAGAGAATTAAAGTTTCACCAATGATTGTGGTTGTTGTTCAGTGGCCCTGTGACCTTGCGGACCATATTGGATACTGAAATGGTTTACTATTTTTCTTCTTTGTGGGTTAAAACAGAGAGGTTAAGTGATATGCCTAAGGCCACATGGTCAGTGAGTGTCTGAGGCTGGATTTGACTTCAGATCTTCTTGACTTCAGGCACAGTACTCTATCTACTGAACTCTATAGCTGCCCCTGGATTGTGATATATGCTTCAAATACAACATTATTGGCAATATCGCCCATGTCTACAGTATTTCTCTGCCATCACAATCCTGCAAGGTAGGTAATGAAAGTATTAGAGGTTTGTTGAACTTGACATTTAACACCTGAATTCTAATCTATGATCTGTCACTTACTACCTGTGGGATCTCCAACAAGACACATTTCTCTATGGGCCTTGGTTTCCTCATCCGTGAAATAAGAAGCTCATACTGGATGATCTCTAAGGTCTTTTCCAGTACTAGTTCTATGATTTGTTGAGCCTATACAGTTAATATCAACAGAATGAACAATTTCACCAATTAGCCTACCATTTCAATGATTTTAATAAATTATAATACTATTAGGAAGGAAAGAGATAGAAATAATGAAAATTTTAATAATCATGATGATTGTTTAAATAGATCATAGGGACCTCAGAGATGATCTATACCATCCTCCTCATTTCAGAGGCCTAGAGAGGTTTGTTACTTATCCAAGTTTACACAGATAGCAAGCAGAAGAAGCAGAATTCAAACCCAGGACTTCTGACTCAAGAATCAATAATCTTCTCATTGAACTATTACTCTTTCATGATTTATCCCTTTATATTGTAATGAGACTCCATTTGTTAAGCTAATACTGAAATTTCTAGCCTCTACTTCATAAAATAACACACTGAGTGACATCAATAGCACTTTTATTATGGAAAAGCTGATGAGTCAATCCTAGTCATGAGAAATTGGGTGGATCTTAACTATGTTTTGTGTTCCTCTGGAATTAAAGCTTTCACAAGGAAGTTACTTCAGCTAAATAAAATGGATCCAAAAATACCTTAGGATAACAAAATTTCCACATAATTTTAAATATATATCTATATATACATATAAATATATATAAAATTTTCTTCAGAAATGCAACTTGTAAATTTATATGACTATTTGCTATTATCACACTACCTTTTTTTTATTATTCTCCTTTTGGCATTTTCCCTCCCCATACAGCTTGTTGTATATGTGATCACTGGCAATTCTACCTAGGAATGAAAAACCTGATCAGTCTAATTCACTGTAGTTTGACTGTATGGTCACACCTTGTGATGAAAACCTGGAAGTTCCAGTCTTACTGGTCTTAGTCCAACCCATTCCACAAATCTTTCTTCTGTCTTACTTCATATCTCACATCTGTTGCACCCTTTCACTAGTCATTCTTATGGTCACGTTTCCCTAGAAGAGATGGGTACTATTTGTAATCTACATTTGTATGTCTTATGGCACATCCTTAGTTTCTTTAATGATTCTTTTCACCAGGAGGAGATATTTATTTGTTTTTACACTTTGCTCTTTTACAGCACTGTAGATCTAGAGAGCAGACCAGGGTAGGCAATCTAGCTAACATTTATTCAATAGCTGTTCATTCTATCTACTACATGTAGGATGCCACTGAGACAACTGTGTGCATAAAATTCCACCACTATCTAGCAACAGGATTTTTTCTTCTTAATTTCTTCTTTTATTTTTTCCCTTTCCTTCCCCCCTCCTTCCTTCCTTTTTTCTTTCTTTTTCTTTCTCTGAATGAATTAGGAAATTCTGTTCATGGAACAAATTTAGTTGGAGCTTTGGGGTGGAGAAGAGCACCACTAGTGGGTCATAGGATAGTTCCTCCTTTTCCCCCCAGGACTGAACCACTCATAATATTGGCAGTGATTGGGTCCTATAACAGGGATACCAAAGCAAGTGATGCCCTAGAAATAGTTGCATCAGATGGTGGAGGATCATGAAGGGAAATTGTTTGGGAAGGTTTTGATATACCCTAAATGTTGACTTGCTTTTCCCATACTAATCATGGTCTTACTTTCAGTAGTTCTCAAACTCTTTGCTCATTGAATGATATTCTTTATTGCTTTAAGCTGGCTACAGGACTTGAGAGTCAGGAGATTCATATACATGTTGTTTTCTTTGAATAATAATGTTTTATTTCTGGCTGAGTTCTTTTCAAGTTCAAGGTGTGAAAGGTGTTGAAATTAGTTTATATTTGTAATAAGTAATTTTTGATGATTTTGCAGATACTATACTTATGAGGAGAAATGATACTGCATTGTTGATCTAGAACTGACTTCAGATCCAAGAAGACCTATATTCAAGTTCCATATCTGTTTCATACTTGCTGTATGACTAATCACTAAAGTTTTCAGTGCTCTAGACTAGATTCTGCCAACTATCAGTCAGTCAATAAACATTTCTTAAGTGCTTATTGTGTGCCTGAAGCTGTAATAGACATTGCAGATACAAAAAAAGGTAAAAGTCAGTCCCTGCCCTCAAGAAATTTATAATCTAATGGAAAAGAGAAGCAGTAAGCAAATGTGTGCAAATAAGCTATATACAGGATAAATAGAAAGCAAACAAGGGAAGACACTAGAACTAAGATAATATGGGAATGACCTCCTGTAAAAGGTAAGATTTTAGTGGGACTAAATTCATCTAGAAAGACAATAGGTGGAAACGAAGTGGGAAAAATTCCAGGCACATGACAAGGGATAAGGTACAAGAAGACTGGAAAGATAGGGGGAGCTAGATAATGAAAGTCTTTGAATGTCAAACAGAAGATTATATATTTGATCCTGATGATAATAGAGAATCACTGTAGTTTATTGAGTGAGGGGAGGGGAGAAGATGGCATCACCAAACCTGCACTTTAGGAAAATCATGGGGAATGGATTGGAATGGAAAGAAACTTGAGTAGAGTAGATCTGCCAGCAGGTTATTTCAGTTGTCAATTATTATGTGATGGGAATTTGCATTAGAGTGATGGTAGTGTCAGAGGAAAGAAAGGGACATATTTGAGAGATTACAAAAAGTGAAATTATTAGTCTTGATAACAGATACAGGGGGAAGAGATATGATGAGTCAAGAATGACACCTAGGTTATGAGAAGGAGGAGCTGGAGGGATGATGCTTCCCTCTATAGTAATAGTAAAGATGTGGGTGTATATGGATGGGGGATATGGGGGAAAGATAATGAGTTCAGATTTTGACATGTACAATTTAAGATGTCTACTGAATATCCAGTTAGAGATAAAAGATTAGAGGTCAACAAAGAGATGAAAGAAAAATAGGTAGATTTGAGAATTGTCAGCATAGTAACTAAACACATGAAAGTTGAAATAGGATAAAGGGAGGAGAAAAGAAAGCCTAGACAGAACCCTGAAAGATACCTACAGTTAGATGGCATGATCTGGATGAGGACCTACCAAAGCAGTCTGAGAAGGAATGGTCAAAGAGGTAGGTAGAGAACCAAGGGAGAGTAGTATCCCAAAAACTTAGATGAAATAGAGCATCAAGGAGAGAATGATCAATATGCCAAAGAAAGATAGCAGACAATGAGAGTTGAGAAGAAAGTTATTGAATTTGGTAATTAAGAGATGATGGGTAGCTTCAGAGAGCAGCTTCAGTGGAATGATGATTTTATGAGTTTAAGAACAGAGTAAGAACAGAGAAAGTGGAGACATCTATGGTAGATGGTCTTTTTAAGGAGTTTAGCCACAAAGGACAGAAGAGATACAGGCTGATGGCAGGAATGGAGCCATAGCTGATCCTCTGTCTACTTTTATATTGTAGTTTGCTGACTCCTGTTCTAAATAATTCTTCTAAGGCTTTAAATTTCCAACATATATTAGTATAAGAAGTTTCCTCATCCACAAGTTCCCTATATCAGTGAAATCTCAAGTTTACTCCCTTTATTATCATCCTATACTTAACTAGATTACATGTACTGGATAGTCCTCCCATTTTCTACCCATTGGACATTTCACACTTGTGTGTCTTAAAGGCATCTCAAACTCAAAAAGTACAAAATAGAACTCATTATCTTCTTCCCCCACCTTACTCTTCCCTCTTTTGCACTTTCCTAATTCCTTTTGAGGGCAATACTATTTCCCCAGTCATCCAGATTCACAATCTTAGTGTAAACCTTGAGTCATACCCTTGCCTCACCCTGTATATTCAATCTGTTGTCAAGTCTTGCCAGTTTCCACAATGTACCTCATGTGCATCCACTTCTCCCTACTCATAGCCACCACCCTATTTTTGGAACTCACCATCTTTCATCTGGACTATTATAATAATCTTCTAATTGGTCTTCCAGCCTCAAGCTTCATTCTACCTAAATCTATCTTCCACAAAGCTGCCAAAGAGATTTTGTCAAGCACAGGTCAAGCTCAATTACCTCTAGAAATAAACATAAAAAACCCCTTTCTCAAGATTTTTTTTGCATTACTCTAATCTATGTTCTCAATGTCTAACCAAACTGATCTTCTTGGTCCTTATATACTCCCATTGCTTTGGCCTGTCGCTCACATTGGCATGAAATGCACAATCCCTCTCCCACCCCCCGCTTGCTTCTTCCTTTTGAAATACCTGGTTTCCTTCAAGATTTAGCTCAAGAATTACATTTTTGCAAAACATCTTGATACTTGCCTTCCCAAACTTACTTACGTGTGTGTCTGTGCATGTCCCATTCCCCCATTATATGCTTGAGAATAGGTACTGTCTCTTTATGACTAGAATCTAACACTGTGCCTGCTGAGTTTCAGGAACTTAATAAAGTCTTATTGATTGATTGATTTGATTGTTTTCATGGAATGTAAGAGTTTCTGGTTCAACCTTTTATTTTACAAATAACAGAATCAGAGCCTGGAGAGAAGTCATAGCTATAAATATGGAAAATGTGGTGCCCCAGGTTGCTACAATTTGAAGGATAATGATGCACAATTGCTGTGGTAATTGGTTCCCCTTGCCTGACCAACTGAATTTTTCTTAATTACTCTTCATGTTATTTTCACATCTTGAGTTACATTAGTTGATTAGAAAGGGCTTTGGAGCTTTATAACTTACCCTGGGTGTGTTTCCCTGAGTACTGAATTTACTTGTTTTGAGTGAGTCCTCATATACTCAGTGAATGGCAGAACCAAAGGACCAATTCTGTGGACTCCCAGCTAATCACATTTCCCGCTATACTCTGGAGCCCCAGAGAAGAAAATTCTTTGAAATCTTTATCATGATTGATACCACCATTACTGTTGCCACAAAGAAGACACAAACTTATGGTTCACCAACACAAGAATAATAACTTGATCAAATTGAGTTAATTTTTACTTCTGTATTTTTCCTGTATTCTTAAAAAAGAAATAAGAATCTGTAAACATTTTCACTTGAATATGATAGGAGCAAAATACCAATATCAACTCTGTTCAATAAGAATAATATGAATGCCATAAGTAAACATAACAAGGATCCTGTCCTTTGCAGAAGTTCTAGTCTTAAGATGCATTTTTCATCATACCCAGTCTTCTAGAAGAGGAGATTTGTGCTCAGGAGGGTGAGGAAACCTGACTTTCCCTGAAATGGAGAAAGGGAGAAAGGGTCATTGCAAGGACCAAGACAGGATACAACAAGGATGAGGGTTTTTTTGTTGTCTTCTCAGAATCAGCAGAGAATACCTGACCTTAATATACTATGAAGAAATAACTAGATATACTTTTAAAACCCAGGCCTTTTATTTCAATCAATAAACATTTAATACTATGTATTGGGAATTTCCCAATGAGGAAACCACCTACCAGTTCAATTCTGCATCTGTGCTGCAACTTCTAGTCTTCCTCTGAGAAATGTGTATGTATATACACATACCTTTGTGCATGTATATACATGTGTGTGTTGTGTTTATGTATATACATGTATATGCTAAAATATATACATATATGTATATATGTAAATATACACACATATTCAGAACTGGGGTCTTAATGGCTAGAGTCTGCCTTACTCCAAGGTCAGATTTCTATTCATTACACGATGTTGTCATTGAGATTTAAGATCATTTTTAAAAATTCAAATGCTCAACAGATCAATTTATGTAAAAGATCTTGTATTTATGGTTAGAAGTACCATATTTGGGAGTGGGGCTGACCTTAGAATAAATTGTGAAATAAGGGAAGGGTTCAGATCCCTCTTAGTCCGACTGTCTCCTCCTTTCATTCCTTCAATGGTACTTCCTTCTACCTTTCCCCATCAGTCAGATATCTAACACCATCTGGATCTCTCTCTTATCAAAATCTGTTCTCAGAAAATGATTAGAATGTTATATCATACTAATGTGCAAATTATAATTCTATTTGTATAGCTTAAAGCTTTACAAAGACTTAATGTACTTTTATTTGATCCTCATTAACCCTCTCAGATAAGAAAGACCATAAAAAGGTAACCTTAAAGTGGTTTCTTTCCCAAGGATTTTGGAATACTTTTAGGCCTCAGACTTTAAATTAAAGGAATGGTGATAGTATTTGAGACACTCTTTGAACATCTGAAATTGAACACCATGAACAGTTACATCAGTTTTGGGTCAATCAACATGGAACCAACTCTCCAGCCTCAAAATAAAGACACAGACGAGAGGTCACATTAGAGGAACCTTGATATTCTAAATTCTCTAATTCTGATCTCAGAAGTCTGGTCTTTTGAGATAGTTGAGGCAAAATCTGAGACTTTGTCTAGCAATAATAATAGATGTCCTTCATATTTAAAGAGGACTATGCCAAAGAAGTTAATTGTGGCATGACTTGCACAATATGTTTATTACAGTGAGGGGTATGTATTATAGTGAATTTATTATAGATTTGATAGGAAACAGGACTTCTGGTGATAGTGTGGATCCTATGGAAGTCTTTGGTCTTTGAGTATGATTTCTCCTCCTGTATCAGTGAGGCATCTTGGTGCTCCAGCAGTATGTGATGTCTCTGGCAGCAAAATAGTAACATATGGTATATCCAAGCCTGTCTCTTGATGAACTAATTGTCAGCACAGGTTTTCCTCACATATCAGCAAGGAACCATGGTATTTCAGCAACACTGGGCTGCAACACCACATCCAAACCTGTCTCTTGGTGGACGATTTTTGGTCTTTCTTTTGAGAACTTCAGTCAAATTCCCCAAACCCAATGACTTTGGTTTCTCAGAAGCTGACCAGTGGGTCATGGGAATAATGCTAAAGATCACTAGTTGGCATCACTTTTGACTGGAACTGCAATGGTATCTGACCATCTTTGAACCTCTGACTTTGGTTCTTGATTAATGAAAACATTCTTGGCAAATGCTTTGTATGTTACTTAAAAAGGCACAATGAATGCTGCCTCAATTTTCAAATGGATCTAGGATCCCATCAGTTTGGAAACTCCTCCAGTGATGCTGATTGTCTATCCACTCTTTCTTTGTCCTGCCATGTCCAATGCGCAAGCCTGCCTCAATTTCTCTGAACATCAAGAACACCAGTAAAAGACTCTGACTGTCCACTTGCAGTCCTTGCCATGTGACCAGATGATTGTTTGATTTTTTTCTAATTCAGATCAGTAAGTATGACTCCCATTTGGGGTAAAAACAATCACTTTATTAAAAGGGATTTTGGGGAATCAAGTTACTCATTTTCACCTATTTCTAGTATTAAATATATTAGGGTTCAAGCTTCAGGGATGTTTTAGATCATAGTTTACCCCATATAGCTTATTTATCCCAACTTCTTTGAACTTGAAACTTCTAAAGTCTCTCAGATCGTGAACCTTACTATACTATCAGGACCCAGACAAAAGACAACATTGAGTAAGTAAAAATTTCATGGGTACTGAAACATATAGTATGATAAGGCAAGTGATTAAAATACATTCTCAAAAGGGAGAATTCTCTTCCTCATTTTTCCCACTTGGTAGGAAACAGCCCCTCCCCCCCAGAATTCATAGTGGTGGGGCAAAGGGAGATTTAAGCTTTTGATAGAGTTAAACTTGACTGTTGCTGTTTGAAAACTGCTTCTCACTAATCCATCTTACCACCTTTCTTTATTTTTTTTTTAGGTTTTTGCAAGGCAAATGGGGTTAAGTGGATTGCCCAAGGCCACACAGCTAGGTAATTATTAAGTGTCTGAGATCGAATTTGAACCCAGGTACTCCTGACTCCCAGGCTGGTGCTTTATCCACTACGCCACCTAGCCGCCCCTACGCCACCTAGCCGCCCCCTTTCTTTATTTTAAAAAATTTTTTTTGTATTTTTTCAAGGCAGTGAAGTAAATTGACTTGCCCTAGGTTACACAGCTAAGAATGTATTAAGTGTCTTGGGTTGATAGTGAACTCAGGGCTTCCAGACTTCAGGACCAGTGCTCTGCCCACTGCACTACCTTTCTTCTGATGTCTCTATGAAAATTTTCATTTGACTGGTCTCAGACTGCTTACCCTGGTGGCAAGTCATCTCCAAGCTGCTCTGAATCATCTTGTCATTTTGTGTGGACATAAATTCCCAACAGGAACAGCATTCTTGTTCATCCTCTTGATACACAGTTTCTCAGGAATTGGGACACTCTGGGAAACGTAGCATTTCTCATACTTGAACAAGTTTGCAACCTTTATAACAATCTATTAACATTGCAATGTGCTAGGAATCAAAAAGAAACATCACTTCAACAAATTAAGCTAATCTGAGTACATATGAACACATATAGACAATTTTAACAATATTTAACCCCATATAAGGATTTAAATTTCATTCAGTAAACATCCATAAAATGTTTTTTACATTTTCTACTAAGTTCTAGGATATGAAGTTGATTTTTTTAAATGAAGCAGTCTCTTTTCTCAAGAGGCTTTCATTTTACTGGGGATTACAAGATCATATATTTAGAGCTCCTTAGAAATAAAATTTCTCAATCTTTCCTCTTAACATATGAAGTAACTGAGACACAGGGTAGTAAATAACTGAGGTAGTAAATAACAGAACTCAGATTTCAATGGAGACACAAGAGAAGAAACACCATAATAACAGACACATATAATAAAAAGGTGAAATGTGATGGAGGCAAAGGGAAAATATATGCATTATACTAAAAAAAACATGAGACAGGAGAAAACATTTTTAGCTGGGGGGAGGGGGGAGGGAAGAGAAGTTAGAGAATCTCATTGCAGCATGAGAGACAGCTTAGAATAGAGAATGGGATGTTGCACCAGAAATCAGGAGGAACAGGGTTCAAATTTTGCCTCAGAAATGTACAAGCTATATGATCTTGGACAAATCCCTTAAATCTCTCTTTGCTTCAGTTTCTTCACCTGTAAAATGAGATTAGACTTGTTGGTCCTAAAATTTCCGTTATTTCTAACTCTATGATCCTATAATCTGTAAAGCCTTCATAAAATATCTGATACCTTTTAAGAAGAGGATAATAATAAAATATTTTTGTGTTTTAAGATATGAAGAGATAGTTTTAAAGAAATCTGAGAAGACTTGTATAAACTGATGCAGAAAGAAGTGAACAAAGCCAGAACAGGTAACAAAAGAGCAATATTTTTAAAGGAGCAATTCTGAAAGAATTAAAAACTCTGATCAATTCAATGATCAATCATGATTCCAGAAAACTTTTGATGAAAAATGTTGCCCAATTCCTGACAGAGAAATGATGAACTATTATATAGGATGAAAAGTGCATCTTTGAATATGAACAATGTGAGAATTAATTTGCTCAACTCAGCTTCTATAATCTCAGGAGAAGGAAAGCAGGAGAGAGGAAACACAAATGCTTCATAATTTTAAAAATACTTTAAGATAAAAATTAATTTTAAAACACAGAAGAAAAAAACAAAAGGAAAACCAGGAAGAAGCAAAGAAAAACAATGCAGTTTTTAAAACTACAGGTTCATGTACAATACCCTTTCTCTGGTCTACTATGTACATGTAAATACCCATTTTATGATATTTGGTAAGATTTTTTTTTAAAAAATGAGAAAGTTCTAAGAGTCAGAGATAAGGAAGGAAGGAATTCTAGTCTTTAGGGATAACCTAGGACAATGCAGGAAGAAAATGATATGTCAAATATGAGTATTATAAATTGTTTTAAAATGAACCATGTAGGGGAGGCTAGGTGGCGCGTGGATAAAGCACCAGCCCTGGAGTCAGGAGTACCTGGATTCAAATCCAGTCTCAGACACTTAGTAATTGCCTAGCTGTGTGGCCTTGGGCAAGCCACTTAGCCCCATTTGCCTTGCAAAAACCTAAAAAAAAAAAGTGGATGTTTTTAAAATGAATCATGTGAAGTAAATCTTAAAAGAATCAGACTGGAAAGATTCTTGAAAGCCAGGCCTTGGATTTTTTTTCGCTATAAGCTAAAAGAAACCATTAAAGACTTTTGTCTAGGAGAGCGACCTGAATCATGGTTTCTCATATGTGTGCCTTATGAAGAGGAGACAACCTGGATGTGTATAGATCAAAGAGGAACTGCAAAGCAGTTACAGAATAGGAGATTCATTTTAAAACAATTTTAAAACAATCTTCTATTTTATTTTTTTCCTTAAGGATGTGATTTCTCTCTCAATACATTTAATTTAGATCAAGGTACAGCATGGAAGCAATATAAAGACTATCAGACTGCCTTCTGTGGAAGGTGGAGGGAGGGAAGCCAGATCAAGAGGAAAATTGTAAAATTTAAAAATAAATAAATAAAATGAAAAGAAGAAGAGGTATAAGACTGACTACCAAACTAAAGGTCTAGAGAGTCATTGTGGTGATCTTTTTTGCTGTATGCCTGTGAAACCTGGACAGTCTACCAGCACCATGCCAGGAAACTAAATTGCTTTCATTTGGATTGATTTAGGAAGATTCTGAAAATCACCTGATAGGAGAAGATACCTAACACCAAGATTATTTCCCAAGCATTCAGACTTTACTGCAGAGAATGCAGAACAACATGAGCTGGTCATGTTCAAATGTCAAACATACATTTGCCTAAAAGTCTGTTTACAGAGATCTCATAAAAGGATGGTGCTCACATAGTGGTCAGTAGCATTGATACAAGGATATTCTCAAAATTTCTCAAAATCTCTTTGAAATTGATTTGATGATATCAGTGGGCAAAGGATCACCCAACATGAGTGCACATTCAACAAAGAAGGCTCTGTGCTCTATGAGCAAAGCAGAATTACAACAGCTTAAAAAAATGGGGGGGGGCAAATTTAGAATTATCTCTATTCCAAATGTTCAAATGAATTGTTTGTGCCCACGAGCATTCCAAGATCATATTGGTTGGATCAGTCGTCAGACATGTTGTCACTTGATTCTAACATAGTGATATCATTTTGATCCTCTTCTAAAATGAAGTACAACAGCCAACAACCAACCAAGTATGTACTTTACTTTGCTAAATGCTTTGCAAATATCCCATTTGATTTTTCATTTGATTTTTCAAGGTAAGAACTGTTATCCCCATTTTTCAGTTGAGGAAACTGAAGGTTGCCCTGATTACAGGCCTAGTGCTCTATTCACTGTGCCAATTAGCTGCCTCTAGGAAAATAATGAATATTAAGAATTATTAGCAATTAATTGCATATTAAGATCAATTCCAACATTGAGTTATTAATTGAGAATTAAGATGATCAATAGTAATAATTATTCTTGGAGGCTATATGATATAAGAGAACATAGCTTGCACTGGTGAGAGGAGCTCTATGTTCTAGTCTTAACTCTTCTATGCACTAGCTGTGAATCTGCAATTCCAGTATTTGTTCATTTTATTTAATTTTTAAAAATTAACAAAAAAATATTTTCTTTCCCTCCCATATTCTCATCTTATTTGAAAAAGAAAAAAACAGACCCTTGAAACTAATAAGTATAATCACAGAAAACAAATCACCACATTGCAAAATCTAAAAAAATATGTCTCATTCCGAAAACTCAAGTCTGTCACCTCTGTGTCAGGAGAGGTGCTTTATAGCCCTCTGGAATCATTGCTGATTATTGAATTGATCAGAGAAAGGAAGGAAGGAAGGAAGGAAGGCAGGCAGCCAGGCAGAAAGGAAGGAAGGAAGGATTCATTAAGCACATATGCTTAAGCACACATTAAGCACATAAACACAATGCTAAATGTTTTACAAATATGTAAAACACAGCAACCCTGGGAGAGAAGTGACATCTAAATCCAAGGCAGACAGAGGTTTGACTTGCAGCAGAGTCACAAACCTAGTAAGTGTCTAGGGTCAATTTGAATTGTCTTCCTGATTCTAGGCATAATTCTCTATCCATTATGCTAATGCTAGCTATCAGAGCCTTAAGCTTAGTTTAATTCAATTCACAAGGCCTCAGTGTATTTATCTATTAGGGGAGATACTAAATGATGAATTCTCTGCTGCCTGTGCTAATTTTGATTTAATAATTAATATCAATAAAACACAGGTGTTCCATCAGCCAACACCACACCATCCATAGATGAAATCATGGATTACAGCAAATGGAGAAGTTTTGAGTACTGTGGACTAGTTCACTTACCTTGGCAGTGCCCTTTCCAGAGAGTTAACATTGACAATGAGGTTGACACTTGCATTGTCAGAGTTATCTCAGTATTTGGAAGGCTCCAAAAAAAAAATTGTGGGAGAGAAGAGGTATTAAACTGACTACCAAACTGAAGATCTACAGAGCTGTCATGCTGACCTCATTGCTACATGCCTGAGAAATCTGGACAGTGTACCAGTGCCATGTCAAGAAACTGAATCTCTTCCATTTAAATTGTCTTAGTGGGGCGGCTAGGTGGCACACTGGATAAAGCACCGGTCCTGGAGTCAGGAGTACCTGGGTTCAAGTCTGGTCTCAGACACTTAATAATTACCTAGCTGTGTGGCCTTGGGCAAGCCACTTAACCCCGTTTGCCTTGCAAAAAAAAACAAAAAAAAATATCTTAGGAAGATTCTGAAGATCACCTGGCAGGAGAAGATACTAGACACTGAGGTCCTTTCTCTAGCTAAACTGCCTAGTGTTCTAATATTACTACAGAGAGTGCAACTACGATGGGCTGGGCATGTTGTTAGAATGCCAGATGTTGTTTGCCAAAAAAAAATCTATTTTATGGAGAACTCACACAGGGCAAGCACTCACAAGGGGGTCAGAAGAAGCAATACCAAGACATTAAAGAACTTTAGAATTGACTGTAGAACTTGGGAGACACCAGCAGTGTCCAGCAAGGCATACCCTTATCAATGAAGGTGTTGCACTCTATGAGGAAGGCAGAATTGAAGCAGCTCAAAGGAGACATGATATACGTAAGTTTAGAGTACCCATCCCAGGTGTTCATATGTACTTTTTGTGCCCAACTTGTAGTGGAACATTCATAGCTCGTATTAACTTGATCAGCCACAGTTGGACATACTGTTATTTGTCTCAAACATAATGATATCATTTTGGTCTTCTTCAATAATGAAGGGCAAGAACCAACCAAAGCTAATGATCTCTGAATCATTTCTAAGATTCTATTAATATACATAAAGATTTATGTATTTTGGTTTTCCCCCTCACATTTTTTCCTCTTTTTATTTGATTCTTTTTTGCAACATGAGTAATATCAATATATATTTAACAGAGTAATGTATGTATAACCTATATATACCTACATTGCTTTCTGGCAGGGAGAAGGGAAAGGGAAGGGAGAGAGGGAGAAAAATGTGAAACAAAAATGTGAAATAATTGTTGAAAACTAACTTGCAGGTAATTGGAAAAAAATATTTTTTAAAAGAAAATAACAAACCATTTACTATAAATTAACTAGATCTGTTACCTCAAGGGATCTTAAAAAACACTGATAGTTTTAGTAATTCAAATACAGTATTTCTTTCTCTGTGAATATATAGTCAAGTGGTTAAATAATCCCAATTGTCCTCCTAACATTTTGAATAAAGAATTGCAGCCTCCAAATCCACTTTTTAAAGATTAATAATTGAATGGAGAAAAATTTTATATGTGCAGTAAATGGAAAACGTTATTGCAGACAAAATAAATGGATTTGATTATATAAAATTAGACCATGCAGTACAAGAAGCACTTCATTGAAAATAAGAAAAGAATAGATTAAGAAAAATTATTTTACCACATATCAAGAATATCACTGATTAAAAGCAGATAAATGGAGCAGACTTTCCCAGAATATTTGCTATGTCAGTTCAGCCCACATCTTCAAAGTCACAAAAATACTTGCATGATATAGGAAATAAAGATTCTAAAGTTTTCTTTTGTTTGCTGAATTGCTGGAAATGGAAGTAATGGGAAATAGTTGACTTGGAAAAGCAAAATATTGCTTGAAAAGCCCTTCTTGAACAAGTTGTCTCTGATAGATATAGTAAGATTTTAAGGAAGATTTTCCAGATATGCTTATAAAGTCTTTTGTACAATGATCTAACTAAAATTTTCATCTAGGAACACATGAGAGTGGAAGCTAAACACTCAAAAAATTATCATTTTTGACATCAAAAATGCATTGAAAAATGACAAATGGAAAAGGAATTCTTTTTTAACATAGAGTTTCTACAGATATTGTACAGGAACATTTTGTTGATAATATCCTCCCCAAGAGTACAGAGGGAACTCTTAAGGAAGATCATTAGCCATTCAGGAAGGATAGCCTCATTATCCTCACTGAAAAAGCAAAGTGGAAGAGGGTCACATGTACAGATTATGACATGCACAATTTTTTTTTTGTTTTTGCAAGGCAAATGGGGTTAAGTGGCTTGCCCAAGGCCACACAGCTAGGCAATTATTAAGTGTCTGAGACCGGATTTGAACCCAAGTACTCCTGACTCCAAGGCCGATGCTTTATCCACTACGCCACCTAGCCGCCCCTGACATGCACAATTTAAAGACAATCCATTAAATCCATTCTTCTTGGATATTTCAATAAATTGCTGTTCTTTATCCTGCCCATAAATGTGCTTGATATACTGAGGGCCTTTCTCTAGATGGTTGACATTGTATGAATACTAGTGAAATATGTAGATTATCCATTGGTTAACCCATTATACCACCTTCTTGCTAAAGTTATTATGTAGTATGTAATTATCATAGTTAATATATATTTAGTGCTTTGGAACTTGAACTTTACTTAATTATTGCCATAATCCTCCATTATATTATTAACCTATTATTAACCCCATTTTATTGAACTAAGACTGAGACATGGTTAGGTGATCTGCCCAGTAAAACACAGCTAGTACACTTCTAAATCTTCAAACTCAGATCTTCCTGACTCCAGGTCCATTGCTCTATACATTACATTACCCAAGTTTTTACTACATGACCCATACATACATGTCTCATATAATAATAAAAAATACATCAATGTAACTGATAGATAAGACTTAGAGATCTGCAGTGAGTTTTCACATAATATTAGATCCTCACAACAAAACTATGAGAGAAATGCTACATTTTCTTTTTCCATTTGTGATGAGGAAAACTGAGTAGCCAAGAGATGATATACTATCCAAGAGATGATATCAAGCTAACAAACATATGAGGTAGGATTCAAACTCTGGTCTTCCAGACTATATCAATTGATGTCTACAACTTGATTTTTTTATGCTAATTCTCCTACACAATTTTTCGCTGGCAAAATGCTGCAACCTGCTTATGCCTATGACAAGGCTTCTTTATTGCTCTTTGGAACACCAATATTAATTATTTGACTAATATGAAACTCTGTCCTAGTACCTGTTTTATCTCTATGCTCTTTTTTCCCCAATAAACTCATAAACTGATGAGGTCAGTTATTGTTGCTCTTATTGTTTGAATTGTTTAATTGAGGTTTTGAGCTACAACATCAGGAAAGGCATTACTTTTCCTCAGATCAATTTTTAAAATCCCATATGAAACACCCACAATCTGGATAACATAGCTATGAACTTGGGGTGAGCATTTATTTTCTTCCATTTTAGAAGCAGGAAGAGATAGATGTCTAATTGTTCAAATGAATAATGACATGTTGATTAAGAAAAGTCCTGCCCCCTCATCTATCCCTCACAGAGATTAAAAAGAGCTGGGGAACTCTCAGGCTCTCTCTATCTTTACCAATTTGTAGCTGTCATTCAAAGTGGGAATTTCTATGGTAGTCAAAGGATCAGAGCAAGAGACAAGAGCTCAAGGGTCACAGAGCAAAGAAAGGACAGTGATATTGAATCAGAGGAATCAAGAAACTTCCTGATGTACCACAGAATGATCATGGGCCTCATTTTTCTAATATGTAAAATGGAGAGCTTAAAACTTGTTCTGCCTACTTTCTGCCCCTTTCAGAGAGGTTTGGAGTATCAGCAGAGAAAAGACTATGTGAAAGCCCTTAGAAAAGTCTAAAAGCACTCTCATGGTAGAATGATTGTAATTATGTAATAGAAATGACACTTGAGGCAGAGGCAGTTCAAGTTGCAACCTATTGGAATATTTCTTGTTTTAGACCAAACTGTGATTCCATTGGTAAAGGAAACACAGAGCTTAAGAAATTCTCTCTCTACTAAGGCAGATCAATACCTGATATTTTAATGTTAAAATTCTCTGAGACACAGAGAGATTGAATGACTTGTCCAGGGTCTCAAATCCAGGATGTTTCATAAGTAGAGTCCAGATAGAATTAGAATCCAGGTCCAGTGTAAACAAAGAGACCCCTTTAATCTCTTCCTGACCAGTTGTTTGACTCCCTTTGTGTTTATGAGATGACAGCTTCAAAAGTAGTTGCTGCTCCTTCTGATTCAATGGCTCCCCAAAACTGCCACTGGTTTGTTGGGTCCCTATCTGCACTGATATGGCCTGCATTGGACTGTACTCCACTCTTAGCCAGGTGTGGAAAATCCTTTCCTGCTAACCTTCCAAATTATCTTTGGCATCTATGGGCTGGGAAGTCTGTAAACTACCACTGTTGCCACTGATTGAGTTACCCAAGCTTGCTCCTCTAGGACCAGTTCTATAATGGTGTGGCCTGCACTAGCATTTTCTCCTCTCACCTGGTGCAACAGACTTTCCTGCCAACTTTCTAAGTTGACTTGGGAAATTGTTTAACATCATCTTTCTTGGGTTCTTCTTCTCTAGAATTTGTTTAGAATCATTATTTAAAAATACTTGGAGGGGTTTGGGAAAAGAGCTCAGGTGAGTCCCTGACTTTACTCTGCCACCTTAGCTATACAAGGGGAAAGGACTTTTTGAGTGAGGTCAAATATCGGCTCTACACAAAGAACTCCCAGATCTAAGCACATGGTTCTAGTCTGTCCTGAGTTCAAGTTATGTATAACCAACTGTTTATTGAACTTTTGAGATTATATGTCTTGTAGTACTTTCAAACTCAATGTGTACAAAATTCAATTCATGACTTTTCCCCAAAACCCTCTGCTTCTAGGATTTCAGGAGAATTTTGCTGAATTATTTTTTGAAAACTAAAGTTTACACTCTTTCCCTGGTCATGACTTTCAGGTATCACAATAATTTTTGAATTATTTCTCCTGGATCTGTTTTCCAGGTTGTTGTATTTTCAATGAGATTATTTCACATTTTCTTCTAGTTTTTCATTCTTTTGGTTTTCTTTTACTGTTTCTTGATTTCTTGCAAAGTCATCAATCTTTACTTCCCTATCTCTTTTGAGAGTCTCATCATTCTTCCAATCACTCAGGTATAAAACTTCAAAATCATGCTCAACTCTTGGAATTTCCTTGCTAAATTCAATCATCTGCTAAATCTTGTCAAGTATCAACTCCACCCAAATAATTCCCAGATCTAGCCACATGGTCCTAGTCTCTGTCCTGAGTTCCAGTTATGCATAACCAACTGTGTTTTAAACATTTCAGATTGGATGTCTTGTAATATTATCAAACTCAATGTATACAAAATTCAGTTCATGATCTTTCCCAAAAACCTTGGTGTCTCACCATTCTTTCAGTCACTCAGGTATAAAACTGAAGAGTCATCCTCAACTCTTGCCTTTTTCTTCCTAAATCCAATCATTTGCTAAGTCTTTTCAACTCCACTTCATTTACAAAACTTGTTTGGTCCTTATAACCTCTTGATTGAATTTGAAGGACAAAAACCTTCAAATCTCCTCTTTCCAATATACCCTCCTCATAACTGCCAAAGTGATATTTCTGAAGCACAGGTATGACCATATCACTCCACTTCTCATTAACTCCAGTAATTCTCTTTTATTCATAGAGGCAAATATAAACCTCAATGGCATTTAAAATCCTCATAACTTGACTCCAATCTCCTATTCCTAGTTTATTATTCCATACTTTACTTCATGAACCATAGTTCCATATATATATATATATATATATATATATATATATATATATATATATATAAAATCTTTGCTGCTCCTCACACATAACATGCATTTTCCTCTATGACTCTGACAAACTATTTTCTTTATCTCTAATTCATCCTTTCTGCACCTCCATTTCTGAGAATCCCTGATTTTCTTCAAAGTTCCTCCAAAATTTCCTTCAATGGCACCTGCTACATGAAGTCTTCCCTCAATCACATCCTAGGATGCTGGTGATTCCTTCTGAAATTATCTTATATTTAAAAATTTCACAGGATTGGGACTAGCCAAGATGGCAGCGTGAGAGAGGAATTCCCCAAAACTCTTCCCCAAAAAACTCCATAAGCCATACAATTATGATTCTAACAAAATTTTAGAGAGGCAGAACTAACAGAAAGACTGAGTGGAAACAATTTCCCAGTCCAAGACAACTTGGTAGATTTGCATGAAAGGGATCAGAGGTTGGAAAAAGTGACAGAGCAAACCAATGCCAGTCTTCCAGGAACAGCCCACAGGTTGCTCTGGGAGCACCTGGGTCCATGGCAGTGGGGCGGTTTCCAGACCTCTTGGCCTAGAGATCGCTGGGGTTCAGCTTGGAGGGTCAGCAGGAGAACTGTGCCCCACCAGAATGAACATGGAGTTCAGGCCAATGCCAGCCTCAGAGCCACAGAAACTATGGAGCAAACCCATTTTGTTATGAGAACCAAGCAAGGTTTATAAACTAGGTGGAGTTGAAAAGACTTAGGAGATAATTGGATATAGGAAGGGAAAGGCAAAGTTGAAGATGACTCTTAAGTTTTATACCTGAGTGACTGAAAGAATGGTGAGACACCCAACAGAGATAGGGAAGTAAAGATTGCAAGGTTTTGAGGAAAAGATCATGCCACAGCAGCTGCTTCTAGAGCACTCAACCTACAGACACTAAGGGAGTGAGGAGAAACTGCAGAGATCTCTCCTTGGGACAAGGCTCTGCTGTTTTGCACACTCAGATCCAAGTTGCATTAGGAATCCCTATACTACCATAGAAGAACAGGGATCCTCCTCACAACTCCAGGGAAGAGGGGAATGCTTGTGGTCATCCATATACCAGAATACAGGCCAGGAGAGCAGTCTGAGTCTCTCATAATACCTTGAAGGAATTAAAATCCCTGGGAGGGGGATCCCAACCCCCCCAAAATACTTTGAAAGTGAAGTAAAGCAGATATAGGCTAAGAAAATTAATAAATAATAGAAAAAGAAGAATCTGACCATAGAAAATCACTTTGGTCCCATGGAGGATCAAAAGATATCCTCAGAAGATGATGAAGTCAAAGCTTCTGTATACAAAGCCTCCAAGAGAAATAGGAATTGGTCTCAGGCTCTGGAAGAGCTCAAAATAGACTTGAAAAGCAAGTTAGGGGAGTAGAGGAAAAAATTGGGAAGAGAAGTGAGAATGATTCAGGAAAATCATGAAAACCAAGTCAGCAACTTGGGGAAGGAGATACAAAAAAAAATGATGAAGAAAATAACATGCTAAAAACCAGTTTAGGTCAAATGGAAAAAACAATCCAAAAGGCAAATGAGGAGAAGAATGCCTTATAAAGCAAAATTGACCAGTTGGAAAAGGAGATTTAAAAAAACTCTCTGAAGAAAATAACTCCTTCAAACATAGAATGGAGCAAAGGGAAGCTGATGACTTTGCAAGAAATCAAGAAACAGTAAAACAAAACCAAAAGAATGAAAAACTAGAAGAAAATGTGAAATAATCTCATTGAAAATACAACAACCTGGAAAGGAGAAATAATTAAAAAATTACTGTGCTACCTGAAAGTCATGACCAGGAAAAGAGTGTAGACTTTAGTTTTCAAGAAATAATTCAGCAAAATTCTCTTGAGATCCTAGAAGCAGAGGGTAAAATAGAAATTGAGGGAATTCAACAATCTCCTGAAAGAGATCCCCCCAAATGTTATAGCCAAATTCTAAAACTCCCAAGTCAAAGAGAAAATACTACAAATACCTAGAAAGAAACAATTCAACTACTATGGCACTACAGTCAGGACTACACAGAATTTGACAGTGTCTACATTAAGGGCTCATAGGGCTTGAAATATGATATTCTGGAAGGCAAAAGAGCTTGGATTGCAAACAAGAATTACCCCACAAACTGCCTCTATGACTTTTCTCTCAACATATTAATTTTGATTAATAAATAGCATGGAAACAATGTAAAAATTATCAGACTGCCTTTTGTTGGGGGGGAGGGGGAAGGAAGGGAAGGTAGGGGGGAAATGTATAAAATTCAAAACCTTACCAAAAAATGATAGATAGAAACTACTATTGTATATAATTGGAAAACAACTAAAATAGTTATATAATAAAAAAAAAACCTGAACATCCTTTTTCAGGGGAAAAGATGGACATTTAATGAAACAAGGGACTTTCAAACTTTCCTGTTGAAATGACCAGAACTAAACAAAGTTTGATTTCCAAGTACAGGACTCAGGTAGAAAGGACTGATTAAGAGGGATTTAATGGTGTTGAACTTCATGTATTCTTTCATGGGAAGAAGATGCTGATAACTCATATGAACCTTCTCATTTATAAGAGCAGTTAGAAAGAATATATATAGAAAAGGCATAAGACAGAGTTGACTATAATGGTATAATATATTATAAAGATGGAGGCAATGGAGATAAAGGAATGCACTGGAGAAAGGGAAAAGAGGTAGAATGGGCTAAAATATTTGATATAAAAGAGCAAGAAAAAAACTTTTGAAATGGAGTGGGAGGGGAGAAGGTGAGGGAGAATGAATAAGCTTTCATTCTCATCAGAAATGGCTCAGAGAAGAAAAAATACCCAATCAATAGGGTATAGAAATCTATTTTACCCTAGAGGAAAAAGGAGAGAAAAGGAATGGGAGAAAGAAGAGGGGGGAGGGGAGGGGTAAGTGATAGATGAGAGGGAAAATCGTGGGAGAGAGTAGTCAGATACAACACATTTCTGAGGAGGGACTGGGTGAAAGGAGAGAGAGAGAGAGAGAGAGAGAGAGAGAGAGAGAGAGAGAGAGAGAGAGAGAGAGAGAGAATAGAATAAATGACAGTGGGGAAGGAATAGAATGGAGTGGTAATACAGTTAACAATAGCAACTGTGGTAAAAAATATTGAGGCAATTTCTCTGCTGGACTTATTATAAAGGATGCAACTCATCCCAGAGACAGAGTCGATGGTATCTGAACACAGACTGAAGTACACTTTTTCTTTCTCTCACTTCTTTTCTATTGAAGTTTCTCTATCATTTGGGGAGGAGGGGGGTTTATGTTTAATTTCATAACAAGATAATTGTAATAATGTGAACATAAATAAATAAATCATTAAAAAATTTTCACATGATTGGAGAGTTAGAGGAAATATAATCATTCCAACTTAATAATCAATGGGATCTCCATTGCAATATGTCAGGAAAGTGCTTGCCCAATCTCTACTTAAAGATCTCCAAGGAATGAGAACCCAACATTTCTTAAAGGAGTCCATCATATTGATAACAACAGCATTAACAACACAATAATATTAACAGTTAATGTTTATATATTTTATGAGGTGTTTTAGAATGGCTACCATCTCTGCTTTGAGGGCTTGCTAAAACTTTTTCAAGGTTACTTGTCCACCTTTAGGGTTCACCCAATTCTCACCTGTGACTCCAAGTAGCTCAGCAAGCACAAAGGGTATGGTTAAATCTTGGCAGATAGACTAAATCAAGTTGAAGGCAACTGATATGTCTCACCTGTCAGTGAGTTAGGGAAATGTCTACTCCAAACATATGAAGATTTTCCCTGATGAAATGGATGAATGAGAACAATTTATTCCAATGGCCACGAAAGCAACTGAAGCAGACACCATGGAGTCCTTAGAACTTAGTCATAGTTGGAAGATACCAAGGTCATCTATGCATCCTCATCCATCACCAGTCATCTTGACTTACTTCCTGCCACTGGATTTCAATGATTCTTAAAGAGTATCTTAGCAAGCACAGGGGGTATGATTAAATCTTGGCAGAATCTAATTCACATACAAGTCAGGAAATTGCCCTGTAATACCATTGGTCCTTTTCAAAAACAAAAGACAAAAAATAGCAACGATGTGTGCTAATTATATCTTATTTTATCTTCACAAAAGTCTGAGGAGTGAGATGCCATGATTCCCATTTTACTTTTGGGAAAACTGAGACAAATGGAGATTTAGTGACTTGCCCAGGATCACACATTTAATAACTGTGTGGGAAAAATTTGAACTCAAGTTTTCCTTACTCCAGACCCAATCCCCTATCAACTGATTACCTTTTGTTGGCACCAAACCAAAATCAGTTACTTTTGTCATTTTCACCCTTTATACTTGCTGCTGTTCTTCAGGATCAAATAGAACAAATCTAATACCACTTCCACAATATAAACATCATTGACTGACTTCCCCTTTGTATTTTAATCCATGAATTCCTAGCTTTACTTCCTCTGAAGTCTTTGAAATCTACTTTCCCAAAATGTAGAGTACATGTCAGACGCTCACTGAACTTCCTGCCCTCTGTCACAAACTCTAAAAATGCTTCCTCCCAAACTTCCCATTGTTTCTATTCCAGCAGCTGGTTTTCCCTCTTAATGAGAATCATATTCAGAAAAAAAAAATTTCTTGTTGGATCCTCCAATTTTTGAAAGATTAAATATCACCAAAGCATGTCAAAAAGTTATTAGCTGTTCTAATTTGGAAAACATAGACCTCAAGCAAATTTCTGAACAATTTAAGTCCCCCATTACAGTTAGATCCCTATTAGTGCAAATAATAGGTTCCTCCCCCCACTGCCCTGCCCCATTCGATCACATTATTTGATGTCACACTGCATGTTTCCATCAGTCTGGAACCAATAACTATTTTTCATAATTATAACTTCAAATAATATAAATTCAAATATTACTATATCTTGCTTCTGTTCTAGGTTTATGATCCTTTCCTCAAATTCCTCATCTATGAGTTTTGATTTTTGGGGGTCAGGTGATCTGTAATATACTCTAATGTCAGAATTACTTGTTTCTCTATTCATTGACCTTCTTCCAAATATCCCCTCTTGCTTCCATACTTTTCTGGACTTCCTCACATAAACATGTGTGTGTGTGTGTGTGTGCGTGTGTGTGTGTGTGTGTGTGTATGTAAATTTAAAATATGATTCTATGCAACCTCTCTTTTGTCAGTCCTGTTGTTTTTGAATAAGGAATGTCCATTCAGAGACATGGTCCAGTTGGTCCCAACAAATCTCAGTAACATCTATGAAGCCAAAATGTACCTCTTTACATTAGCACCTCTACTTCCTCTTGGTTTTTTTCTAAACCTTAAGCATATGAACATTAGTACCAGCTTCTTTCTTGAATTTTATGTCTTCTGAATTTCTAGGGTCTGCACTGCTATATTTTCTCTTTATTGGTAGATAATCTTAGGTTATAGTCCTGGTTGAGAGATAGAAATGTCGTTTTCTTCCACCACCTTCTTCTTTTAAACTCTTTTGTTTATATTTGCAAGATGCGTTACAAATCATTTTTATATGTTTTATTACGTTTCTACTTTCTGACCAGTAATGTCATTTCTTTTTAAAGCCATAAACCAAAAGTTCAAATTCCATTCTCAAATACTCACTTTCTTATTCAGTTCACATCTCTTCAAGATATTTTCAGTATGCCTACAGAGAATGATCTTATATCCCAAACTTTTATTATGTATATAATTGGAAAACAACTAAAATAGTTATATAATAAAAAAAAACCTGAACATCCTTTTTCAGGGGAAAAGATGGACATTTAATGAAACAAGGGACTTTCAAACTTTCCTGTTGAAATGACCAGAACTAAACAAAGTTTGATTTCCAAGTACAGGACTCAGGTAGAAAGGACTGATTAAGAGGAATTTAATGGTGTTGAACTTCATGTATTCTTTCAAATGTAACTGCTGACAATCCATAGAAAATATAATATAAAATAATAACAGCATGTCAACTTGCCCCAGAACATTTCTATCTGAATATCATTGATAAAAAATGAGGAAAATGAGATAATTACAAGAATATTAGCTGATATATAAGGCAGCTAGGTGGTGCAAGGTAAAGAGTGCCCGGCTCAAGACAGGAAGATTTGAGTTCAAATCCAATCTTATCTTAGACTTTTGAGCTGTGTGATTCTGGGAAAGTCACTTAGCTTTGCTTGCCTCATATATAAAATGAGCTGGAGAAGAAAATGACAAATCAATCCAGTATCTTTGCTAAGAAAACCCCAAATGGGGTCACAAAATATCAGGTATGACTGAAGAACATCAATAACAACACAGGTTTTAATTTTCCCAAAGTACCTTATACACACTAATGATTTGAATTGCATAAAATTCTCCAGTTATTATCCCCCCCCCCCCCATTCTACAGATGAAAGAACTTGATCTGTCTATTCGGCTTCAGATCCACAGTGATGAGGTAGGAGATGCATATTCCTTTGGAAAATATTGAGGAAGAGGATTCTTGTGAGGTCTTACTTACAGATGCAGGGGTTGTCCCAGGCTTCCTGAACTTGAAAAGGATAGATAGGAGTGGAGCATCAGGGGAAAAGGAAAAGAAGTAAACGAAAAACCAGAGCATGGAAACGTGATTAGGCTCAGCAGCTAGGGAGTCCTGAAGTACTGAATATCTCAGAGACAGAGCAATATTTTTAAAATTATAGTCAGAGTAGATAGACAGAAGAGGGAGCTGTTATGGAGCAGAATCACCCTCAATTCAAATCTTGGTGAAACTAAGAACAAAACAATAGATTCTAGTCTATCCCAAAAAATTAGTAATCATTGTGAAGAAGAGCACTGAGACAAGATAATGTGAATGACTGAAAATTTTGCAATTTCTCATTACTTAATTTTATTCTTCTGAAAGGCTTTTATCCCATTAGCCATTTTGAAACCCGTTTGAGATTGTACCCATTTTCATAATGGCAGAAAATGAGCATGCCTCTTGATTTTCTTTTGCTATTCCTTTAATGTCTTAATTAAATGGTTTTTCTAATAGAGTCTTGATTCATAAATGGCTGTGTAATGTTGTTGTTCAGAATGAGACCTCAGGTAATAATTTTCATTAATAATTGCCTAGGGTAGTCACATTGTCCCTGAGCAAAATAGAAAGAGGTTTCAGAGCCTATAGAGTTCTAGTTATTAAACAAGAATTAGTATTAAGAATGTCCAAGGGATGTATAATTGAAAAAGAGGTGGTCTTTTCATGTAGAAAGATCATGAAATGAATGAATAATTAATGAATGGGTATTTATAAACACAGGCACCATGCACTATAGTACAAATCAAATACAAACAAGGAAAAACAGACCTTACATTAAAGAAACTTACAGTCTCAAAGAAGAAGAAAATATAAAAAGGGTATTATAAAGGATGAGAAGAGAAGGTATGCACTTGACTTAAAAATGTCCTCAAAGCGATATGTAAATCTATTTCTGGGCTAGGTAAAGTGAATGCTCATCCATTAAAGCCCATGGCCCTAGCAACTAATTCTGGGGCAGAATAAAAAATGAATAGTCTAAATATCATACTTAATTAGTGACTCCTATAATACTTACAAACATACCCATACTTCCCCCCATCTTTGAACAACCCTCACTTGCCTCTACAATTTCTAAAGCCATGTTGGCTGTTCCTTGGCTGTCAAATTTCTAGAAAGTGCTATCTCTACTTATCTATCTGTACTTTTTCAATTACTAAACATCTCTCAGTTCAATGTAATCTGATTTACATATCCATCACTCATCTGAAACTGTTCTTTTCAAGAACATGAAAAATTTCTTTGTTCCCAAATTCAATGGCACTTTCTCAGTCTTTATTCTTCCTGACCCTTTTTCTGGAGACCTGTTGGAGTTTTTTTTTTTATTATATTGCTCTTTCTACCTGCATGACCAATATAGCTCATTCAATTTTTCAGGATCACCATCCTCTGCTCCTTTTAAGTGGTTGGGCTCTGAACTTCTTGCTCCTTCATTCTTCCTAGCCTCCCTTTTTCTCAGTCTGATTAAATCTTGTGACTTACTCAATCACTTCACTTAAGCTATGTGATCACACACAAGATCTCATCAATATCCATTTCTCTGATTAGAAACTGATATTCCCCTGTCTAGGAACTTACCTTATGCCTTATCCCTTTTCTTTGTCCTCATCAGACTTCCATTCCAATCTCTCCATTCTTAAGTTCTTTCTTAGAAATACTGTGGTCTTCTTCTCTGGATATAGATTGCATTGCCCATAATAGGTCTCTTAGGGTTTTCTGTGATCTCTGAACTACTGAGAGGAGTTGCATATGTCATAGTTTATCATCTCACAATGTTGTTGTTAATGTGTACAGTGTTCTCTTGGTTCTTCTCCCTTCATTCAGCATCAGTTCATGCAATTCTTTGCATGTTTCTATAAAAACTAACCTCTCATGATTTCTTATAGAACAATAGTACTCTATGATAATCATATACAATAATTTGTTGAGCCATCCCCCAAGTGCCATCTACAAATTATTGCATATGATTGTCACATGATATAACTGAATGCATGCTATTTTTTAAAACTTCTCTAATGTTTTTTCTTCCTTTTTCATGTTTTATCTTCTTTCCCTTTAGTTCTAATTCTCTTTCTTAAAATGATTAATATGTAAATATTCTAAACACAAAGATACATGTACAACTTTCATCAAACTTTTTGCTGCAATGGAGAGGGGAGAGGGAAGGAAGGATGGTAGAAAAATGTGAACTCATAAATGTGCAGATGAATGAATGCTGAAAATCATATTGTATGTAATTGAAAAAAAAATAAAATTTTAATAAAAAATATAAAGAAAAACTGCCTTGATATTCTAGAACCAGGGTAAAATAGAAATTGAAAGACTTAACCAATCACCTCCTGCTATCCAAAATTAAAATTACCAGTATTATTATAGCCAAATAATAGAATTCCCATGTCAAGGAGAAAAATATTACAAGTAGTCAAAAATAAACAATTCTATTACTGTGGAGCCCCAGGCAGGATAGCACAAAATTTAGTAGCTTCTACATTTAAGGATTGTCAGGCTTCAAAAATGATTATTCTGGAAGGAAAAACAGCTTGTATTAAATCCAAGACCCCAAAAAATTGAACACACCCTTTCAGGGGAAAAGATGGACCTTCAATTAAATAAGGAACTTTCAAATTTTTCTGACAAAAAGATTGATGCTAAACAAAAAAATTTGATCTTCAAATATGAGACTCAAGTGAAACATAAAAAAGTAAACAGGAAAAAGAAATCACAAGAGACAACAATGTTGAATTATTATATTTCTGTATAGGAAGATGATGCTGATAACTCATACAAACCTCATCTATTAAGGAAGTTAGAAGGAGTACATACATACAGATGGATGGATAGATAGATAGATAGATAGATAGATAGATAGATAGATAAATAGACAGGCTTGAATACAAAGGGATAATATATTACAAAGAGAGTTAAGGTGCAAGAGAGAAATGTGCTGGGAGTAAAGGGGAGATAGAATGGGGTAAATGCTTTCACATAAAAGAGGCAAGGAAAAGCTTTTGCAGTGGAATGGAAAAGGGAGCAGGTGAGGGAAGGTGAGTGAATGAACCTTACTCTCATCATTATTGGCTCAGTGAGGGAATAATATACACACTCAACTGGATATAGAAATCTATCTCACCCTACAGGGAAGTAGGAGGGAAAGAGAATGAGAGAAATGGAAGAGAGAAATCAGAATCAAAACACTTTTGCTGGGGGGTTGGGTTAAGGAGAGAGAGAGTAGAATAAAAGGGTATGGGGTGGGAATAAGATGAAAGAAGATATAGTTAACAATAGTAACTGTAGGGAAAAACAATGAAGCAAGTTTCTCTGATAAAGGCCTCATTTCTTAAATGCAGAAAACTGAGTCAAATTTATAAAAAATAAGAGTCATTCTCCAATTGATAAATGATCAAAAGAAATGAACAGTTTTCAGATGAGGTTGTAAATGCTATGTCTGGTCATATTAAAAAAAATTCTAACACTACAGATTGGAGAAATGCAAATTAAAATACTTATACCTATTGAATTGGCTAAAATAACAGGAAAGGAAGGAAAATTATAAATATTGGAGGAGTTATAGGAAAATGAGACATTAATACACTTTTGGAGGAGTTGTGAAATGATTCAACCATTCTGTAGAACAATTTGGAATCATAGATAAAGGACTATAAAATCATGCATTACCTAGCAAAGGTCTGTATTCTAAAAGAGATGAAAAATAGGAAGGAAAGGATCTATATGTATAAGAATATTTATAGCAGCTCTTTTCTGGAAAGCAAAAAATTGAAAATTGTGGAATGTCCATCAGTTGAGGAATGACTGAACAAATTGCAATATGTGATTTTGATGGAATGCTAGACTACCATAAGAAATGATGATCAAGACTCTCTCAGTAAAACCTGGAAAGACTTACATGAACAGATGCAAAGTGAAATGTATTGTATACAAAGTAAAAGCAATATTCTCAGCAGTGTTGTAACCCAAGACAATTCTTCAGCACTTATGATAAAGAAATCTATTTATCCCTAGAGAGAGAGCAGAAGGTGTCTGAATACAGATTGAAGCATATGCAGTTTGAATGTAGACCAAAGCAGGTTATTTTCACTTTTTAAAACTTGCTGGGGGTGGCTAGGTGGCATAGTGGATAGAGCACCGGCCTTGGAGTCAGGAGTACTTGGATTCAAATCTGGTCTCAGACACTTAATTACCTAGTTGTGTGGCCTTGGGCAAGCCACTTAACCCCATTTGCCTTGCAAAAACCTAAAAAAAAAAGCAAAACAAAACTTGCTTTATGTTTTTTGTTCTTTTTTCTCGGGACTTTTTTCCCCTTTAGTTCTGATTCTATTTTCACAACATGACTAATTTGGAAATATGTTAAACATCATTAAACATGTATAACCTAATAACAGATTACTCACTGTCATGAAGAGGTGGGGAGGAAAGGGAGAGAAGTAGAAAATGTGGAATCCAAAAGTTTATAAAAAGATGAATGTTGAAAGCTATCTTTACATATCATTGAAAAAATAAAATCACATTCAAAAAAAAGAAAGAAAAATATCTAATCTAATGAGTTAGATTAAGTTTTTAGCACTTAAAATCCAACACTGCTTGGCCCTAATCTGTCCAAACCCAAAACAATTTGGCTCTAATCTGTCCAGGTAATCTCAATGGGTATTATTCCCTTTTCCTTTGTATTCCGTGATTCAGCCTAACAGTCTTTCCCTCTCACACACTCTGTTTTCCATCTTTATGGCTTTGTGCCACCATTTCACATGTCTTCATTATCATGACTGCATAGAATCCCTTTGTACCTTCAAGGTGAAGTGCAGAAATTGTTTTCTTCATGAAGGCTCTTCTGAGTCTCCTTAATTCCTAGTCTACTACTCTCCCAAACTACCAACTAAGTTGTTTTTAACTACTTTGTATGTGGCTATATTCATCAACTTTATTAAATGATATTTGTGTTATAAACATGCATATAATTATTACCATGCATTATATCTGGTTTTATATACATTTGTTGTCTTTCCCATTAGAATGTAATCTTTTTGCAAGGAGGAATTGCTTCATTCTCTGTACTTGCCTCCCCAACACCTAGCAGTGTCTAGCACATAGAAGACATTGATTGAATGATTGATTGATTGACTTATTCTGTCTAGTGCCTTTTCTATTCATTGTCTATATTGTCTCTTGGTGACATCATCAACTACTACATTTCAGCTGCCATCTCTCTGTAATTAACTCCTGAGATCCATAAGTACACATATTCAACTTTTATTTCTTTCCTCAGCTCTAGTCCTAAAACTCCAACTTGCTGTAGGACATTTCTGCCTGTGTGCCCAATAGGTATCTTAAACTCAATATGTCTAAAACAGAACTTATTATTTGCACACACACCAAAAATCTACCTTTTCTTCTATCTTCACTATTCAATTAAGGGTGCCATAGCTCTTCAATTTTGGGGTGCTAGGTGGCACAGTGGAGTCAAGAGAACCTGAGTTCAAATCCAGTCTTAGACAACTTAGTAGCTGTGCCCTAAGCAACCACTTACCCCTGTTTGACTCAGTCTTCATTTATAAAAGGAGCTAGAGAAGGAAATGGCAAATAACTCCAGTATCTTTACCAAGAAAACTCATAGTGAGACGGTGGGGAATTAACCTTGACTGAAATGACTCAACAACAAAAAGTTCTTCCCAGGTTTACAACATAGGAATCACCTTCAACTCTGTATTCTCACACACTTCCCATTTTTCAGTAGTTGCAAAGTCATGTTGATTTTATCTAAATCTCACATCAAAATCCCTTTTTCTTAAAGTCAAGAAGACCCAAGTTCAAATCCTACTTCAGATATTTGCTAGTTGTATATAACCTTGGACAAATTGGCACATCTTTCTCAGTCTCAGTTTTCTCATTTGTAAAATATGAAAATAATAATAGTACTTATCTCACTTGCCTTATTGTGAGGATAGAGTATCTAAGCTATTTTGCAAATCTTAACTCACTGAATAAATATTAGCTAATATTATTGTTAATAGTTCCACCCTTTATCACCTTTTGCAATAAACTCCTAATTGAATTACCTGTTTCCAGTCTCTCTGCTCTCCAATCTGTCCTCTAAAACTTTGCCAAATCAATATTCCTTAGAACACAATTCTCATCATGTCACTCCTGTGTTCAAAAAAAATGTTCCCTTTAACTTTAGTATAAAAATATACATCTATCTGTTTGACTTTCAAATCCCTTCATGAACTGACCCCACCTACTTTTTCCAGATAGATGGAGCATTGTTCCAACTTGTACATTCTGTATTCCATCCAAAGGAACATACTTGATGTGCCACATAGATGACATTCCATCTCCTAACTTTAAACCTTGGTACAAGCAGTCTCCCTTGTATGAAATATACTCTTTGGAACCCTTAGCTTCCTTTCAGACTCAAGTGGAGCTCTTTTTTTTCCTAGAGAACTTTCCTGATTGTCCTTCAGTGATTAGTGATCCTCCACTAAATTGGTGATTCACCTCCAAATTGTTCTTTGGAAATGTCCTGTGTTTTCTTATCTCGGGATTTTTCCTAAGACCAGACACTGTTTCCCTTTGTTCTTGTATCCCCCAATATAGTAACATACCTGGTGCCTCAAAAATGCTTGATATAAATGCTTGCTGATTGAATTGAATCGATTTGAAAGAAACTATTGCATTAGAGCTGTGCTTGACATTACATAATACCACAATATATCCAGTGTACACTCCCATAGTTTTTATCTAAATTAATAACAATGAATCCAAACTTGTTTATCAGGAAAAAAGATCTAAACATTCTGCATGACTAGCAAACACCTTGTTAGATGCATATATTAATAATTTCAACACCTGTTCAATTCATTTCTGTCTAAACAAGTTATTTTATCATGCTTAAAAATACAAGATCTTCTATTTCAAAAAGAACCATTTCTGATCCTTTACCTGTAGTATAAGACCAATGTGGGTATACTATTAAGAAACTTATCTGCCCTTTCTAGTATTGCATAATTTTCAAAAACAGTTGTTCAGTGGTTTTATTTTTCTCCAATATTAACTCTAGATATCTATAGTCAAAAGTAAAAGGTCACTGTGCAATGAAGAATTCCTTTCTTTTATTCAAAGAGACTCCGGTGACACTCAACAGGCTTTATCAAGTCAAGCATTTGATCTAAACATTTAGTATATGCTAATGATTTGTAAATGTCAAAGTGAAAAAGCTAGATGGTGAGAATATAGCAACAGAGTAGAACATGCAAAATAGTAAAGATGAAAGAAAACTGAGTTTGCAATAAGAGTATTGGGGTTTAAATATTGCCTTTTATTTCTGACTACCCACATAATCTTGGACTAGTGGTTCTCATACCTTTTTGTCTCAGGATACCTTTATACTCTTTAAAATTATTTAGGTTATCTCAAGTAGATCTTGTTTACTAACTCTGCTATTTAAAAAGTTTGAGAGACATAATTTCTAATGACAACATGTTTATTAATAAAAGGATGGTCATTTACCTGGCTCTCTCTCAGACCAAGGACAATCAAGACAGAAGGTTCATGGTTTATATGTTCACTCAAGAAGGGTTTTCTGGAGGGTGGAAATCAAGTCTGATTGGTTAACAATTAATAGGAGAATGAATATTACAATGAGGTGCTGAACCTATACAAATAAACTTTGATCATGACATTTACTTGTAAGTTAAAGCCAGCTTTGGGCAATATATTCAAAGAATTTATCTCCATCCAAAGTGAAGAGCACAATGGCTTCTCCATTTGAGTAGGTCTGAACAAAAAAGATAGTCCAATCTCATTATCTGTAATGTCCTTCAAGAGATTAACTTTTAAAATCAGAACTTTAGAATTAGGGAGCAGCTCTGGAACTCTTCAAATCATTGGTTTTATTAATCCTTTCTCTCATCATATATTTGCTATATTGGCAATTAAAACATCTTAGTGTTCTTATGAAAATAGTTTTACAATATTTTGGTTTAATTATGCAGCAAATTTAATTAGCAGCAAATTATGCTTTTGCTATTTCAAGGGATTTAGTAATCTACTTAAAGGAGTTCTTTAGAAGAAATACTCTGCAGAGTATTTTTTTAAAATGCCTGTTTTGTATTCATTTAAGGAAAAGTCATTCATTTTTTAAAGGAAAAAATTCAAAATATTTGCATTTTAAATAAGCCTGAAATATAAAAATTTGAATTTGCTTAAGAAGGGGGTTGCTATTCATTTTTTGTAAATCTATTGCTCAGATAAAGACTTTATTCAGCATAAGTTTCACTTATTTTTTATTTTAAAAATTGCTTTATATTTGTATACAAATCCACTCCTATTATCTTTATTCCTCTTCATAAGTTGTTTTTTCTAGTTTCAAATGCTCTTCCTCAATCACTCCTTGAGAAATCAATAAAACAAAAATCTGCTAAAGATATTATACTCAAGAAAAATAAATATTTGATTCATCCATGACCAAAAAAATGCTTTAATCTGTACTTTGAGTTTATCACCTCTCTATTTGGAAGAGTGTAGCATATTTCGTCATGAATTGTTAAGGGTCATTTAAATAAAAAGCACTAATGGTGCTTTTTAAATGGTTCATTTTGCAAAAATTCAATTTGCAACTCTTCAAAATCAGGTATAACTATATAGAAAATGCCAGGACAAGCAGAAGTAAACTCTTATATTCCTCTAAGAGATGAATTTTGTATGTTTTTAAAATTTCAAAAATAATTTAATATTTATAAAAGATTTATGATAGTATCTATTGAGATATTATGCTATCTGCTACCAAAAATGACTGAAAATGTTCTCTTAAGTATTTATAGCAAATACAGGAATACATAAAAATGACATTATTTGAAACTGAAGAAAGGTTTCACTTATATTTTATATCTTAGAATCATAGATTTAAAGTTGAGACTTCAGATGACATATGATTCAATCTTATTTTATAGATAACAAATCAGAGGACTAAAGGACTTGCACAAGGTCACTTTAAGTAGTAAATGGTGACTCTCTTACACAGATTCTTTGGATTTCATCTCAGAATCTGTCCTGTCTGGATCCTCAGTAAGAGTATAAATAGTTGAACAGGTACAGATACCCACTGTGGAGGGAGATTAGAGTTAGAAGTTAAATGTTGTAAAGGACCTTAGAGGCCATGACTTTCAACACCCACATTTTATGATGAGCTATCTGAAGCTCAGTTTGTATAGAAATGCATGTCAGAGACATTTCTTTAGTCTTTTGAACACCAGATCTAAACTCTGACTCCCTCAATTTGGAGATTTTCTACACTGATGAAATCACAAATTTAATATAAAAAATGAAGGCATTATTAATAGCAAGACTTCAATATCTAAATTTGTACTATGTATCTGGCATACAATAGGTAATTAATATAATGGTTTTACACTTAAATATACATATTTGTGTTTAATGGTAGCCATCTCTAGGATAAGGAGGGAGGAGAAAGAAAAGAGGGAAAAGGTTACATGAAAACTTTATTATATAAAGGAGTAGTAAGTTGTATACATAATAGACTTGAAGTTTTATGTATAATCATCTTTTTTCTATTCTACTATATTATGGAAATGTTTGTCTTAGTTCTTAAGTTCAGAATAAAATTAATAAAACTTAAAAAAAAAAAGAAAGGAGTGAATCATTTATCAAAAAATAACTCCCTGACAATTATGAATAGTACAAACAAAATTAATTCAAAATTTAATGATTTTGAAACAAAAAACTCAAAAGAATAAAAGATATTCTGTTTCAAAAAGATAAGCACTTACTGAATACTATCAAAAGGTGAGATTTTAGGGGTGGCTAGGTGGCGCAGTGGATAGAGCACTGGTCCTGGAGTCAGGAGTACCTGAGTTCAAATCTGGCCTCAGACACTTAATACCTACCTAGCTGTGTGGTCTTGGGCAAGCCAGTTAACCCCATTGCCTTGCAAAAACTGAAAAAAAAAAGGTGATATTTTTGCCTTACTAAATAAATTGTCTTTCCTGTTTCATATTTCTATAAATAAGTATTTCAGGTCTATAAAAACATCCAATTAATATGTCAGAAAAGACATAAATCAATATTAGAGCAACAATTCTATTTCCAAAGTAGCATTAGATCTAAGAACTGTCCTCCACCTCATAAACATTACATGGAAATCTATACATGTTTATGCAGGAAAGAATTATCTGATTACTACTTGAGAAACATGCTTGATATGCAGATTTTTATGGAACAAGGATAGGTCCACCCATTAAGTTTGAGAGTAACTATCATCATAGTATCTAAGTTTTTTAATACCTTGCCAAGGAACAGGCATATCCAATTAAATATCTTTGGAAATTAGAAATATCTTATTTCCAATTACAATAAACTATATACCATTCCCACATTATAAATCTAAACTTTGACTCCCTCAGTTGGGAGACTTACTACACTGATGAAATCACAAATTTAATATAAAAATGAATCGCATTAACAATAAAAATATTTAAAGTCTTCTCAATATGTGGGGAAAAGATTGATTTCCTTTAAAAATAATCTGGATAAGAGAGGTTTTCACATACAACTTGCCTTTTCAAGTCTTCCCATAGTATTTTGTCTGTAATTTACTCTTAATTTCATTCTGCCTCATCTATCCTTATGTGTATATAAGTCAACTAGCATATAGTCCAGGCACTATGCTAAGCATTGGTGATACAAGAAAGGCAAAAGACAGTCTTTGCTCACAAATAGCTCACAAACTAATGGGAGAGACAACATATAAACAACAAGCTTATGCAAATAAGCTTTATACAAGATAAATTGGAGATAATCTCAGAGGTATAGCCCCAGGGGAATGCTAAAGCTAGCTCATACTAGCTCTCGCAAATCAATTATTCAATTTTCAGTGTGAGCATTTCCCCATTGGAGATCTTTAAATGTTACAGATCAAGGGTTTTTTTTTAATGTTGTTGATTATTTATACTTAAGTGATGGGAAAATGATAATAATGCAGTTTAAATTTTAAAATGTGTCCCCCATACATTATTTCTTTTGAAGATGACTCTAACTTTTACTAGCACATTCCTGTAAGGCATTAACTTTAAGAAGGAAGAGGGAAGGGCAGCTGGGTGGTGCAGTGGATGGAGCACTGACCCTGGAGTCAGGAGGACCTGAGTTGAAATCTAGACTCAGACACTTAATAATTACTTAGCTGTGTGGCCTTGGGCAAGTCACTTAATGCTATTGCCTTAAATAATTTTTTTTAAAAAAAGAAGGAACAGGGAAAGATTACTAGTAAAGTTAAAGATATTAACCAAAATTTGAAGGAAACCAGGGAGGCCAAGAGGCAGAGATAAGAAGGAAGCAATTTCCAGGCATGAATTATAACCTTCTGGAGCACAGGGATTGAATAACATGCCACATTTGTATTACTAACATCTAGCAAAAAGCCTTGCACATAAAAGGTATTCAATAAGTGTATGTTGAGATATATTCTGTTAGGCATAAATGACCACTTATAAAACTTGACCTTAAAAATGTTAAATTCTGAAAGGTAATTTAGCTCACATTCACATATTTTTGACATATTTTAAGTATATTATCTTAGTAGCACTGAAAAGGAAAAATTTTGTGTAAATAGGTTTTTGTATCCAAGTGAAATCATATAATTTTCTTGTCACTCACTTGGAGTGCTATGGATGATGGGAGGGAAAGTGTGAGTTAAATTCCTCAAAGTTTTGAACCAAGATGCACCTGATATTACCCTCTCTTCTACTTCCTAGCCCCATTCATTCACTTTTCCTATGATAATAATTACTGGTCCACAGCTGTAGGTAAGTACAAAAAAGTCATGTTAATTAGCCCTGGTCTCACAAAGAAAGTCTGGAGCTTGTCTCAATATTTGTAAATTGAAAAAAAAAAAATCAACACTTTCTTGGAGACAAATGATCTGTCCGTTAATTTTCCCCTGAGGCTGCAACCTAAAGTAGACAGACTACAACCTACTACATTCCAGTGGTCACACCTTTCTTAGGTTGACCTAAGTGCTATTTGTAAGTTGATCAAAGATGGGTGAGTGCTTATTTTCATGGTTGCTGGTGTGTCTAAATCAAAGTCCTACAAGTCACAGAAATACTTAACGAGTTAAAGACAACCTGGCATAATGAATGTAGAGCCAGATTTGGAGTCAGAGAGAAGGTAGTTCGAATCTCTGTGCAGAGGTTAAAATCTTATTATGACTCATGCTAGTTGTGATACCTTGGCTAAGTCACTTAAGCTCTCAGAGTCTGGGTTTCTTCCTCTAGAAAATGAACATAATAATAGCACCCACCTTATAGGATCATTGTGAGGATCAAATTATATAATGGATATGAAGCATCTTGAACATATGATGCATATATAAATATATGTATGTATATGTATGTATATGTATGTATGCATGTACATATAATTACTGGGGCATACAAATGTCATAGAAATCATAAGATAAAAAAATTTATAAATATCAGTAATGATAATGGTATGTATTTTTAATAGTTCTTCCACATGCTAATCATTAATTAACTACGGTGTAAAAGACAGCTAAGGGAAAAATGCCTAACAATTGCATTGTCCAATTCCTCCAACAATTAAATGACCAATTAATTAATGGTTTGTATATAGAAAACAAGGGAATATTGATTAATTGGTTACATAGTTACCCCAAAATACTGTGTCAAGAAGCAATGTGGTACAGCAAGATTAGGTGATAGGTAGATAGAGAGATAGATGGATGATAGATCAATAGATTGATAGATAAATAGAATATTTGAAGTCAGAGGACCTGCATCAAATCCCAGTTCTGTTATTTGCTACCTCTATGATTTTGAGCAAGTCCCTAAAGCTCTTTCTAAGTACATTATAGCCATGATGGATGGTCCTGAATCAATAAAACTGGGAGATATAGGTTGGATTTATCAACTTCAGAGAAGTTTAAATAATATCACAATTATTAAAGACCTATATGAAATGTATTAAATTTAAGAAGATTCTAAAATTATAAGAATCTAAAGTTTCTGTGAGATTTTATATATATAATTTTATTTTTTCAGTTTTGAATTATGTATAACACTTGTCATATTTATAAAAATGCAAGATATTGTGAAAATTTTAGAATGCCGATGGTATAATTCTCAAGAGAGTTAAAAGAGGTGAAGATCAAAAAAAACTTAGGAAAAAAATTCGGATCCTGTTATTACTGAATATTATTACCAAAATAAGTGAATTCAATCAATAACTATGTGCCTATTGTGCCTCTTTCTAACCTATACTAAATTTTTTTTTAAATCTACATGTGTATTTGGTTATTTTTTTTATTAAAACTTGGAAAGAAAATAGACTTTAAAAAGCAAGATGCTATAGTAGATAACATTGTTTTAGTCATTAAATCGAGTGCAAGGTTCTAAAAATATAAGAACCTAATGTGCTTAGTGTCCCTTGATTTGCAAAACTTTTGGTCTAGAGGGACAAAAACATCCCCTCCAATGAGTTATCTTAGCATGAATATATTGCACTCCCTCTGGAAAGGATTATTCTTCTAACCCCAGTTTGCATTGGTGGGGGGGCATCCCTACAGGGTTCCTAACTACTTCTTCTCTTGGGGTCTTTGAGGGTAATTGAGGTGTTGTGTCTTCCAATAATCTCTTCCTATCTGGTGTTTTCCCACCAGTTGCTATCAATTAGTTTTTATAAAGTGATATTTCTTGAGAAAATATATAAGTAACAGAAGTTACAAAATTTCTCCTAAACTAGGGGCCCACTCTTCTCCTGCATACACTTGTTTCCATTGGGGAAGTAGCACTGACCTTAAAGCATGAGCATTTTGAGCCACACATATAATGAATGCATTCCTTTTCTTTCCTCTTGGATTCCCCACCAAATTTGCTTTTGGGTGTAGCATCATATAAATCCTCCATTGCTCAGCTGGACTAACACTTTGCAAGATATAGTGCCTCAGCTGGTGGGACAATCCACTGCCAGGTTAGATCAAGCTAGAGACAAATATTCCTATTACCATCCCTACTAGTCATTGATGTAATTTCTGGCTGCTGAAGGGTCTCCTGATGGAAACTCTTCCAACTTTTTAAGTTCATAATGTTTAATCTAGCCCATTCTATTTCCAGATTCTCATTCACTCAAGATAAGAAAAAGAGAAACATATCAAATAAAGATGCCTTGTGTTTAGGGGCACATGGTGACCAGATGGAAAAATAGAATAACCAGTTCCTACTTCACCTGATGGCTCAAAATAATTCTCCTTGCATTAAAGCTGCCAGAGGAGTGAGCGATCATCTGCCCAAATTTTGGTATCCAAACTCAGTTCTGTCTCAGTTTATATTGCATTAGTCCTTTGAGCTCCTTGGGCAATTGGAAGACTTTCATTAACACATAGAACTAAACTCTTCATTAACTGAGGAGTGTAGTAAATCAGGCAGAAACTGATTTACTAAAGTTCCATGAGTGTATTGGCAGAAAATATTACACGTACTTTGTATTGTGATGTAAAAAAGTTTGAGAGATGTAGTTTCTGGGTGATTAATCATCTTATTAATAATGCTAACATGTTATTAATAAAAGGATGTCAAAGACAAATCACTTAAATCTCATATGGCCTTGGAAGAGGATGTTCCTAAGCAATTAGTAGCCATAGTGGCTATTGGTGATGTTAGGATTTCTTGTATAGTTCTTTTGTGTACTCTTGCCACCTCTTTATCTCTTCTGCTTCTTTTAAGTCTCTACTGCTGTTGTCTTTTATCATGTCCATTTTTGCATGAAATGTGCCCTTGATATCTCTAATTTCTTTGAAGAGCTCTCTTCTTTCCTATTCTGTTATTTTCCTCTATTTCTTTGCATTGCTCATTTAAAGAAAACCTTCATGTTTCTTCTCATTATTATCTGGAATTCTGTATTCAGTTAGTTATACTTTTCCCTTTCTCCTTTCCTTTTTCTCTTTCCTTCTTTCCTCAACTATTTGTAAAAACTCATCAGTCATTTAGTTTTCTTGTTCTTTTTCTTTGAGATGTTTTTTGTGTACAATATAGTGAACTTGTCCATAATTCTTCAGGAACTCTATCTACCAAATCTAATTCCTTAAATCTATTCTTCACTTGTATTTCATATTCATAGGGGACATTACTTAAGTCAAACCCATATGGTTTGATGGTTTTCCCTACTTTCTTCAATTTAAGCTTGAATTTTGCAACAAAAAGTTCTTGATCTGAGCCACAGCTTCAGCTTTTATTTTAATTGACTGTATAGCTCTAATCTACCTTTAGCCATAAAGCATTTCATTTAATCAATCTAATTTCCATATTTACCAAATGGTGAGGTTCGTGTATACAGTAACTTTTTGTGTTGTTGAAAAAGAGCATTTGCTATGACCAATGTGTTATCTTAACAAAGCTCTATGAGTCTCTATGCTCTCCATTTTATACCCCAAGAACATGCTTACCTGTTTTTCTAATTATCTTTTGATTTCCTACCTAAGTATTCCAATTCCCTATAGTAAATGACATCTCGTTTTTTTTGGTTTTATTTCTAAAAGATGGAGATTTTTTTTTAAAAGAACTGATCTGCTTTGGCCTCTTCAGTATCAGTGGATGGAGCATAGAATTGCATAACTGTTGTTGAATAGTTTGTCTTGGATTCCAATAGATATTTTGTCATTTTTTAAATTATCCCCTTATACTAGTTTTCTCCTCCTTTTAATGACTATGAGATTACGTGCTACTGTTTTTCTCACCCTTTTATTCACTGAAGACTACTCCATTTCTTCTAAGGGATTTTTGCCCACAGTTGTATATATAATGATCACCTGAAATGAATTTGCTTTTAATTTCTATAACACGATTAACTCACCAATTCAATCCAACATACCTTCATTAAGTCCTTAAACTAAGTCTAGTACAACACTAGACAAAGGGGATAAAAAAACACAATAGTGCCTTCCCTCAAGGAACATATTTTCTATAGTCAGTCTTCAAGGATTTACTAAGAGCTGACTGCTGCAGGCTCTGTGTTAAGTGCTGGAAATGCAAAGAGAGGTAACAACAAGAACTTGCCCTCATGGAAATCACATTATATTGGACAACATGCAGATAACTATATACAAACAAGAAAAATACATGCTAAATAGAAAATAATCTTAAAGTGACTGCTGGGAAAGGCCTCTGGCAGAAGGTGGGATTTGAGGAAGTCAGGGAAGCCAGGAGCGGGAAATGAAAAAAAAAAGAAAATTCTTGGTATGGAGCGTAACCAGGACAAAATGGAGGTCCTTGAAGAATAACCAATAGGCAAATGAAAACTAGATAATAAAATATGAGGGAAGTAAATTTGAAAAGTCTATAAAGGTAGGAAGGAACCTGGTTTTGAGGATTTTAAAGGACAAACATTTTTAACTACCTACCAGATCCAAGTGCAAATATTATTTTGCCTCTATTATAGATGAAGAATATGAGAAATTATAAATTGTCCAGGGTCACTAGCCACTAGTATCAGAGGTTCTTTCACTCAACAGTATAAAGATTCATCATAAAATAATGATACCTACCTTATGAGACTCATTCTACCCTCTCATTACCAAAGGGCTAGGTAATTACATCCTGGATAGACCTGTTTCATATTCATGTCATTGGAAGGGAGGAGAAACTCAGTTTAAACAACAGGATACATTGTGTATGACAGAGTAATAAGGAATTTTAAGTGGATCTTTCCCTTTTTTCCTATGGATATTTGCCAGTGAAAGGGACCTGTTGGCTTATTTCTCTGAAATTCTAGGTATAAGATTCTGGAAAACCAGAAGATTAAGAAAATAGATATGATATGTTCTATGTGGGCAATAATATTCCACCTCCATGGACTTCAGTTCCTTTATCAATAAAATGAAATAGTTGGACTAGATCAGGAGACAACAAACTAAGGCTGGTAGGCCAAATCCAGGCTGCTATTTGTATTTGTATGACTTTTGAGTTAAGATTGGTTAAAATGTTAAAATGTAAAAGTCATTATTCCTTCTTAGGTGTACCATACCATACCATACCATACCATACCATACCATACCATACCATACCCAGTGTACCACTGGGCTGGATTTGACCCAAGAGACATAGTTTTCCAATCACTGATCCAGATGATGTCTCTTTTAGCTTTAAACATATGATTTCCCTTAAGCCCTATCAGGAAACCAGGTCCAGTGTCTCTTTGCAGCTCAGAAGGTTGCTGAGCTAATAGATTACAATTGTTGGGAGTGATCATAAAATCACAGACCTAGGACTAGAAGGAATGTCGGTGTCAATCTAATCAACCTCTTCATTTTACAGATGAAGTGAAGTAACCAATAATTTAAAAGTCCACTTTTTGATCAGGTAGACATTGCTTTTTTTTGAAATGGGACTTAATTCTTGCTATTAAAATTAAAATTTAAATTTAAAAAATAAATTAAATTTTAAATAGTTATTTAATTTGTATATGTTGTCTATAGACTTTTAAATAAAAGGAGACCTAAATGATAGTTACATCCAATCATAATAATTTGGAACATAATTATGAAATTATATACTTAGGCTAATTTTTTCTCAGAAAACAAAAATATCAACTTAAAAGAACAAATTTGGAGGTAAGATCCTAGCCCAGGAGACAGGGAAACTAAAAATACTGTAGAAATGATTGTGATTGTCTGTCAGATATTAAAACATAACATGCATAACTAAAATAGACTTAAGTTCTATTGAGTTTTTTTTTAGATTTTTGCAAGGCAAATGGGGTTAAGTGGCTTGCCCAAGGCCACACAGCTAGGTAATTATTAAGTGTCTGAGACCGGATTTGAACCCAGGTACTTCTGACTCCAAGGCCAGTGCTTTATCCACTATGCCACCTAGCTGCCCCCTATGCCACCTAGCTGCTCCTCTATTGAGTTTTAATACATGGGAAGATATTTCATTTCTAAAAAGCTACTGGCTGAAATAATCTTAAAATGTCATCCTCATGCTTCTGTTTAAAGTTATGACTTCTAAGAAAATAAAATTTCATTAAAAGCATCCACTCATTTACAAAGGCTCCACATCCTCATTTGGTAATGAATTTAAATGCCTGAACTTCTCTTTTCTTCTCATTCATTCTCTTGACCATTCTTTTTAAAATTCTAAACATAAATACAAAATAAGAAAAAAAATATTGCCATGTGCATAGCAGTATATGAGACAATTCAAAATTTAAAGCAATAAATTTTCATTTCAAGAAAGCCTATATATTAAAGACCATACATGTTGTTCAAAATTGTCCATCTTTTCTTTTATTAATTTATTTTCACATTGCTACAGTAATCTTGTTGTGAAAGTAAACTTAAACCACCCCTGCTTCCCCCAACAAAGATAGAGGAACCTCAAGAGAAAGGAAGTAAGAGAAAAAAAAAGTAAGACAAATATTATACCATTATAGTCGGCTCCCTCCTTAGCCTTGTCTATATATGCTCATCCTAACTGTTCTTATAAAGTTCTGAAATTTGACTATAATATTTCTGGGAGTTTTGGCTGTTTAGGGACATGATCATTGGATTCCCTCAATTTCTATTTTACCCTCCGCTTGTAGGATCTGAGGATTATTTTGCTGTATTATTTCTGAAAATTGATATCTAGGCTCTTTTCCTGGTCATGACTTTCAGGGAGTGCAATAATTTTAAAATGATCTCTTCTGGATCTCTTTTCCAGTTGTTTTTCCAGTGAAATATTTCATGTTTTCATCTAGTTGTTCATTCTTTTGGTTTTGTTTTATTGTTTCTTGATTTCTCATAAAGTCATAAGCTTTCTTTAGCTCAATTCAACATTTGAAAGTATTTTCTTCAGAGAGTTTTTTTAATTGCCTTTTCCAGCTAGCCAGTTCTAGGGCATTCTTCTCTTCATTGGCCTTTTGGATTGCTTTTTCCATTTGACCTAAGCTGATTTTTAACATGCTATTTTCTTCAGTGTTTTTTTGTATCTCCTTTACCAAGTTGCTAATTTGGTTTTAATGATTTTCCTGCATTGCTCTCATTTGTCTTCCCAATTTTTTTCCCTACCTCCCTTACTTGATTTGCAAAGTCTTTTTTGAGCTCTTTCAACCAATTCCTATTTCTCTTGGAGGCTTTGGATACAGAAACTTTAACTTTGTCATCTTTTGAGTGTATATTTTGATCCTCCATGAGGTCATAGTAATTGTCTGTGATCAGATTCTTTTTTTTCCTGTTGTTTGCTCATTTCCTCAACCTATGACCTGATTTGCTGTACTTCCAAAGCTTTTTTTTGGGGGGGGGTGGTTAGTATATCCCTCCCAGGGAACCTTAATTCCTCCAATTATTCTGAGAGGTGCTGACTGCTCTCCTGGCCTGTACACAGGTTTGTGAATGACCACAAGCACTCCCCTCTGCCCTGGAGCTGTGATAGCAGAGAGACCTCTGCAGTCTTTCTCCACTCCTTGGACTGTCTGTGGACTGAGCACTCTGGAAGCAACTGCTAGATGACTCCAGGCATTCCCAAGGCTGCTCTGAGGTCTGCATTGGGCTGGACTCTGTGCTCACTCTGAGGGGACAGAGTTCTCTCATCAACCCTCCAAACCTTCTCCAGTGATCCCTGGGCCAAGAGGTCTGAAAACACTTGGCATAGTACAGCTCCTGCCTAGACTTCACTGTGGCACTTTCTAACCCTTGGTACCGGTGTATTAGATTTTCCCATGGATCTACCAAGTTGTCTTGGGTTGGAAAATTGCTTCACTCAGTCTTTCTGTGGTTCTGTCACACTAGAATTTGGTTAGAGTCATAATTTTTTGACTTTTGGAGTTTGGGGGGAAAGAGCTTCTGGGAACTCCTGCCTCCTGCCTCCAGTGCTATCTTAGTTCTGACCAATTGTCCATCTTTTCTTTGCTTTTCCTAACTATTCTGAATCCAAATTTAGGTCTATATATCCTTCTTTGATTGAAAAAAAAAGAATTGCTACTCAGAACTCTATATATGATTATCATTCTTCTTTTGAACAAATATTACATTCTTTCCTAGAAATCTATTATCCAGGCTGTCTCCTTTATCCATTTTTAAAAGAATTGTATTTTGAAAGAAAAATGAGCAAGTATTTATTAAAAGGCTATGCATGCAAATACAAATATCTTATAAACCTGACCTCAAGGACATTATATTCTAATGGAGGAATACAACCTTCATTAGGGAATAAGGGTCAGAGAAGAGAGATTTGATTTGAGGAAACATATGAATTTTGAGTGAAACCAAGAGACATATGTTATACTTTTCCAGAAGCAAAGATAGTATTATTTTGACAGGTTTCCTAAAGTAGCTGTGGAGTATATATGTTCTATTTCAGAGTAAATGGCAAGATATGTTGTCAAGGTTCAGTTCTTCTGCCATTTCATGATATTGAGTGGAATATTCCCTCTTAAGAGTTAATATTTTTAGTGAAGTCATCTTAGGGTTAAAAATCATTAAAACAAGGACAGACTATTATTCTTAGACTATTCTTAGAAGAAAGAGGAAGAGAGACCTTGCATTTCAAGACAGGCACCCTCCCAATTCTGTTGGGGGGGGGGGGCAGTGGACTATTTCCATAGAGACCTTGCATTTTTAGTTAGTCACCTATTTGATGATAAAACTATCTTCCCTGAGAGAATAGTAGACTGTTCCTATGAGAATAACCTTGCATTCCAATGAAGCTCATATGACTCCTCTTGTTTGATGATATGTAGACTGTTCCTAGACCTCGTGTTCCAAGACAAGTTACATTACTTCAATAAGATAGTTATAATCCTGAAGGTTATTCTCACTATCTGGATGGTGAGGTAATATTTTATGAAAACCTTTCATTGTTTTCTCTGTTGATGTTTTTCACAAGTAGAATGTAACTCTGAAGACTAACCAATGAGTTGACAGAAAGGGATGACAGGAAGGAAGAGGGAATCACATTCGACCATATAATCTTCCTTGACTGTCAATTCGGGGCAGCTCCTTGATCTTTACTACTTTTGTGAGACTTGGAGTGTGCCCTTTTCTCAAGAAAAAGCCAAAATAAACTTTTTTTTGCACAGAGGAGTTTCTATATATATATTTTTTTAGTTTTTGCAAGGCAATGAGGTTAAGTGGCTTGCCCAAGGCCACACAGTTAGGTAATTATTAAGTGTCTGAGGCCGGATTTGAACTCAGGTACTCCTGACTCCAGGGCTGGTGCTCTATCCACTGTGCCACCTAGCTGCCCCCGAGTTTCTATATTTTTAACTGGATTTTTATCCCACACAGTTTGGGCCCCTGACTGGGAATTAGCCCCCTCTTTAAGACTCTCTTGGACACACACTCAATTGGATGCCATGCTGGAAATTGTCAGCAACTTGTGATTTAGTGCTCAGGCAGATTCCTTGAGGAGGGAGGGAAGAATCCCAAAGAAAGACTTAGTTTGAGCAAAACTGAAAGCCAGAGGACCTCTGGAGGCAGCACTACAAGGGAGATGCCCCACCACAGGAGAAGACCTAGAGATGGCACCACAGGTTCATAAGTCTGTGTACACAAGCCCAGGTGTAAGTAGCCCTGTGGGACCCAACCCTTGTTGCCCCCACATCAGATCAAGTCTGCAGATTGTGACAGATGGGAGCAAAAAAAAAAGAGCAGGGGTGGAAGTACTCCCAAGCAAATAATACAATTTTTAGGGAGATATTCCAAAGAAGTCCAAGTGGTTAGAGGCTGTGTGGACAAAACAGAAGGGTCAGACGTGCCAGCCAAGAGCCCTAATAACAATGGGGAATAAATCCAAAGTAAAAAAGGAAGAAGTGCAGAAAATGACAAAATGCTGTTGACTTTTTCTCTTTCCCGCTTCTTCACTGTGATTCTGTGTTGCCAGAAAGCTTTCTCCTCCTTTCCCTCCTCCCCCTCCCTGCTTCTTTTCTCCAGGGAACTTGCCTGGTTTTTTTTTTGTTTGTTTGTTATCTCTTGACCTTGGGAGGGAAACAGGAGCAAAAAGGGAATTTGTTAAGAAAAAGGACTAATTAATAATAGAGAGAGAGAGAGAGAGAGAATTGTTTCATGAAGACTTAGTAAAATAAGTGTTAAAAGGGACCTTATTTTGAAGTTAAAGAGACAGGAAAGAGACAATGAAACTTACTAGATATGTTAATTAAAGAAATCATAGAAAGAAATGTTATTTTAATTTGAGAAAGTTTTGGAGAAGTAAATTCCAGAAAGTCAAGAGAGTCAGATTAATTCTAAAGTATATAATTTGGTCATACAGAAATGCCAGAAAAGGGAAACTAGATAGTTAATCTTTTACCAGAATGATATGGTAACAGTTTATTAGCATAGATTCTGGTAATGTTAATTATTACAGAGTAGAGTAATGGAAAAAGTGGGGATCTAAGATTTTGGACCTGCCTCCTTATGTGAAAAGTTATGTGGTTTATTCTATCTGAAGAAGGGAGTAGGTTATATTCCAATTAGGCTGCGAGATTTTTTTTGAGTAGCTGTTTACCTTCTCAAAATTTTACCAGTTAAAAATCAATAAATGTTAAATATTAAATCCTTTGAATGGAAAATGTATTGTGGAAAGTGAAATCATGTCTATGGTTTATATAGCTAGATCAGAACAGTATTAACTACAGTCAAAAAGAGTTAATGAAAAAGAATAGTGGAACAGAATATTAAGGAAAATGTAAGTTGTATAGTCTGAGTAAGAGGTTCTGAAAGTACTGGAAAGAGAATCAAGGCAGAGAGACAATTGAGGCTTTTGAACCATATGTTAAGTATGGAAATTGGTTAAAGCATGTAGACAGAAGATTTGCGCAGTTTTGACATTATATAAGTAAAAGGATTGATTTGGGGATGGTGGAGGTGATTTAAAAATCAATGTAAGGAGTGGCTAGGTGGCGTAGTGGATAAAGCACCGGCCCTGGAGTCAGGAGTACCTGGGTTCAAATCTGGTCTCAGACACTTGATAATTACCTAGCTGTGTGGCCTTGGGCAAGCCACTTAACCCCATTTGCCTTGCAAAAACCTAAAAAAAAAAATCAATGTAAAAAAAGGTAGCATTAAAAGCTAAAAGTTCAAATGGAGATATATGTTTAAATGAGGTTGGGGTAATCTTAAGATTGCATTAAATTTCCACTTTTATAATATCTAACAGTGAATTGATTGGAAAAGTGATAAACCCAATAAGATGAAAAGTTTGATAGGAAAGCAATTGCTAGGTAAATGATAATTTTTTATTATATTATTTTTGATTCTATAATGTGCTAATCTCTTGTACAAAGCAATCTGATGATGTAGGTAAAATGAATTAAAGGGTTTGTAAAAAAAAGTATGTTTTTTTTATTCTAATGTTTTATGGCTCCTCCAGAGTCACAGGAAGAAAAAGAATTAATGGAAATGCTGTAATAAATAGGGACAGAATGACCTTGGTGAAGGTTGGGAGTCTGCCTAAACTATTGTCAGGATAGACTGTGAGTTATGGGCTCTTAATCAAGCTTTAGAATTACTAAACAAGGGGTAATATTTTACACCAATTCAAAATATGTTTGGGTTCATATTTCTGGAAAAAAAATCTAGGGTGAATCAGTAATGATAAACAGTAAAGGTGAAAAATTAGTACATATTACTTTATTTACTTTTTTATTTTTTTAGGTTTTTGCAAGGCACTGGGGTTAAGTGGCTTGCCCAAGGCCACACAGCTAAGTAATTATCAAGTGTCTGAAGCCAGATTTGAACTCAGGTATTCCTGACTCCAGGGCCGGTGCTCTATCCACTGCACCACCTAGCTGTCCCTACATATTACTTTAATATATCAAATTGAAGGGAATCTCCAATTCCCAGAACATTATGTTCTAATATTTAGAAATGTTAGTCAGTGAGGATAGAAAATTCTTATGTTAGAGCATTGAGAAGTTAGAATTGTACTGATAAAGATAAAAAGAATTTGCAAACTTTTTAGGCTTTGAAAAGAAAATGATTTAAGATTATTTTGAGTATGACTTTTAGAATTTAAGAGAAGTACAAAGAAAATCTTGCAATTATAAAAAGGGATTTTTAGCAACAACTGGTTTTAAGAATTTTTTCTGTGTTGCAAACTTTTAGGGAGAAAAGGGAATATACATGAAATTGAAATATGTAGTGAGATAATTAGTAAACTTTGTATAAGAACAGAGTCAAACAACTTTTTTTGAGAATTTAAAATTGTGTTACAATAACAAACAATGAATGAACTGAGGTTTAACCTATCATATTTGTAAAGATTTATTATGAGAAAACTAGAGCATACCTTGCCAACAGGTTATATTTCTCAAGGTCTTTTTGGTCCAGAGAATTTGTGAAAGGCTGTGTTTTTTTAACCTCATATTTATAAAAGGGAATATCTATATGTAAGATCAATGTAGCTTATTTAATATCTGTTACTTAAGAAGAGGAAATAAAATGCAACACTGGCATGGGTAAAAAGTGTACATTGGGCTTTTGAAGACTAAATTCATGGAGAATCTTATCTTCTCTGTTTTGAAAATAGAAATGTATTTGGAATAAGAGATAAATAAGCTTATAAAACACAAATTTAGAGAAGATTTGTATGTAAAAGCTAATAATAAGGTTAACTTTAAGAGAACCTATTGTTTTGTTTTGCTTTAAAAGAATGAGATGTCAGCATGAAAACTTTATGTTTCATCTAGGTTAAGAATTTAATGTTTAAATTTTAAAATAAAATTACAGATTTCTTCCCCCACATTAAATGCAGATTCAGAAGGATAGTGTATAAGAGATTGGGAGGTATATATCTTAACTGCAAGATACTTCTTCCAATAATGTTGTGTAAATGTGAGGGGCTTTGGAAAATGATTAGGAAATTAAAAATTATGTAACCCTAATTAGTTTACTTATCAATGAGTAAGATGTTGAAGAGTGTTATCAAACATGTGATCTGCTTTTAGAAATATAAACTATTTTACTATAATGATGTAAAACTTGGAATTAATGATTTATTGCTTTGTAAGGATAGTAAGGGAAATTATCAAAGGTCATGACCCTCTGGGTTCCCCAAAATTTTTAAATTTTGTGTCCAACCTTGCTCTAGATCTATAGGTCCAGGTATAAATGTAATAATGAAAAATTGTTTTGCGAAATCTAGTTTTTAATATGTTACACTTATTCTGTTTTGCTAAATTTGGAGAGCCTTAAAATAATCTAATGGATTTAATGAATGAATGAATTAAGAGTAATAATTTGTATTTCAAACATGGCTAATAATTAAACAGGTTTATTATAGAGAATTGTTTGCATAAGAACTTGCCAATAATATATATATATAAATTGTAATTTTTGTGGTTATATGTATATATATATATATATTTATATTTATAATCTCAAAGTTGTGATTGCTTTGAACTAAAAGCACCTGAGCAACATGCAAAAGACAATAATGATAATAATTTGTGATTTTTTTCTGTGACTATCTCTGGCTAACTGTTATGTGAGAATTCTTAGACTAATCTCCTAACCAAAGGAGGTGTTTATTTATTGTAATGCAGCAGGCTAGTGAAGAAGCCTCTAATATACTATCTTTATCCAGAAATAAAACAGATTAGATTTCAAACAAAGGGATGTAGGTCTGCAGATTAGAAGTTAGTGCCACCAGAAGGATAGAACTTTTAGTTGAATTATGAAATATTTATGAAGTTTTTTTATGGAATACTCCAGATGCTGGGAAACTTCACTGCATTTTGAATGTTTAGAAAGTAACCTTATTTAATATATTCTTTTGACTTGGACACTCAGAGTAGATGTATAGGGAAGGGGGCTGATTGTGACACCACCACCCCCAATTCAGATTAGAATTAGCATTTAGTCCTTGTGAAGTGGATTCACTTGGAGATCTAATTAGATGGAATTACTATTTTAGATCATGGGACTTTTAATTGGCTTTTGTTTTGTGTCTGACATCAGGTATGATCAGCAAAGGCAGTGCTGTTGAGTCAATGCTTTCTTGAAGTCAGGAAGCCCAAAGGAGGTTTGGACACTACACAGGTGTCAGGTGTATTGGAAGAAAAAGTTGAAGGGGCAACTTTTCAGTACAACCTGAGGTTGGACCCTTTTGACTTGACTTCCCCAAATGTGACATTTGAATAATATCTCACCAGATAAATATAAAATTTAATTTAAGGCATCATGTGGATGATCTCTGTCTGGAAACTGACACTCAAAATTATATCTATAAAGGAATTTTCCTTTGATGTCCTGGATCTTCATAGTAAACTGCTAAAGTTCTGATATAGAAATTTTAGGTCAAGTGGAGTTTAATAGCTAGATAGGCCAGCATGTGGTTTTAACCTCTGCTATTAGCTATATGTTTTGAGAAGAATTAAGATTCTTTGATTTTATTTTATACTAGAAAAAAGGATATTTAGATAAGAAGAATAAAGAAGTTATATAATCTCAAAATACACTTCTCTGCAGCAACAGTTTCAAGTTCTACTTTGAGAAGGGAATGTAAGTTAGTTGAGTATATCAGGAGAAGAATCACCTATAGTTTAATTAAGAAACATCTGGGGAAGAAAGAAGAATTCATTTTAGTTAAGGATGCTTGAGTTATTTTAATGAAGAGCAAGAGATTAAGGCTATTTATATGTCACTTGCTGGACACTCTGTCCAAAGATGGTCATCTAATGTAAATGTTATAAGCTCAAGTTAACTTGATAATTTTCAATACATTCACTTGTGAAGTGAACAATTCTGGAAGTCATATTTTTGTTAAAGTATGTATATCAATGTGACAGTGAGTAAGGCAAAATGTGAATTTTTATAGCTTTAGAATTTTATGGTCTAATGATGAGTCTGTCTGATAAAATGTTGTGTTAAGAAGCTCATTTACCAGAAGAGGAGATGTCAACAAGCCATCCTAAAGATACAGAAAGAAATTGAATATCTTCAGGGGAAAAGAGAGAAACCTGACGAATTCATCTTCCTCCATTGTGTCTATGTGTGTGTATAGGTTGTTTGGTCAGGGTTTCAAGAAGAAGATGGGTCCCAAGTGGACAGGAAGAGAAAATAGAACCTAAGAGGATAGCAAGGATAGTGTGAGAGGTTTTCAGATGCCAAATATATATATGTACATATATTTAGGGGGGAAAAAAGAGGATGGATTGAGTAGAATATTCCCTCTCAAGAGTTAATTCTCCTAAGAATAGTCTAAGAGTAATAGTCTGTCTTTGTTTTAACAATTTTTAACCCTGAGAGGACTTCACTAGGAATATTAACTCTTGCATTCCAAGCCAGGCACCCTCCCAATTCTGTTGGGGGGAAACAGTGGACTATTTTCAGAGAGACCTTGCATTTTTAGTTAAATAACCTATTTGATGATAAAGCTACCTTCCCTGAGAGAACAGTAGACTGTTCCCATGAGAAAAACCTTGCATTCCAATGAAGCTCATATGACTCCTCTTGTTTAATGATATGTAGACTGTTCCTAGACCTTGAGTTCCAAGACAAGTTACATTACATCAATAAGATATTTATAATCCTGAAGGTTATTCTTACCATCTGAATGGTGAGGTAATATTTTATAAAACCTTTCATTCTTTTCTTTGTTTCTGGGGTAGATTGTCACAAGTAGAATGTAACTCTTAAGACTAACCAATGAGTCAACAGAGGGGGATGATAAGAATGAGGAGGAGATTGCGTTAGGTCATATAATCTTGCTTGACTGTCAATTCGGGGCAGCTCCTTGATCTTTGCAACCTTTGTGAGACTTGGAGTGTGCTCTTTTCTCGAGAAAAACAAAAATAAACTTTTTTTTTGCTCAGAGGAGTCTCTATATTTTTAAAGTGGATTTTTATCCCACACAATATATTAGGCCTTCAGCTCAAGATGATCTTCTCTTTTTCTCCAGAAAAATGCTGTCAAGGAAATCTCTTGTTGGGAGATTGATGCCTAATTTTCATACTCAGGAACTCTTGAACACAGAATCTCTCAAATTCAAGATTGTGGTAATCTCTGAAGTTGAAAAATCCAGTTTTAAAATCAGTAGTTTGTAACCTGGTCTCAGAATAAGAAACAAAGACCAAAGAAAGTGTCTCTTGGTTCTAGACGTTCAGAAATGCTTCTTTGAGGCCTTTCTGAGCAAGCACAGGTTACAACCATGCACTTCTCCAGAAACTCTGGGAAAAGGAGAAATGAGTAGGAAAAGGAGAAGTTTCTTCCCTTCTCCTCTACTTTGTTCTACAAAAATCAGAAAGTCTTTGAGGCAGAGAGTATGGATAAAAGTAAAATAGAAAATAATGAGTTATTTCTCAACTCATCTCAGACTATTGAGTGTAAAGAACTCTTGGAGTACATCTTTCTGGATTGAACATCAACCTGTTAATCATCAGGAAGTATTATTAATTTCCAAATCCCAATTATAAAAGTGTCAGCACTCAAGTCATCCTTCATGGAAAATACTCATCAGATTGATGGGGGCAGGGAAAGGAAACAGGTTTTTATTAAGCTCCAAATACTCTGCTAATCACTTTATAAATACTCATTTGATCCCCAGAACAACCCTTTAAGCAAGATACTGTTATTATTCTCATTCTACATTTGGAGAAACTGAGGCAAACAGGACAAATTATTTGCTCAGGGACTCTCAACTAATAATAGCTGAGGTCAAATTTGAATTTAGGTCTTCCTGAGTCCAGGCCCAGAACTCAACCCTCTGTGTCACCTAGCTACTTATAACTACAGCAAAATCTACACCCTGAAATTCCATTGTTTTTTGTCTAGGTTCAACAAATTGATAATTCTATCTCCATTTCAACAGTTTTTAAGGTAGCATGGAGTCATCCTAAGTGTCATTATCATTCATAGATGATGTCTATACTCCTATGTGTTTCTTATTATTATAATACTTCCTTTCTTAACTGTTTTGACATACTTGTTCACTGTAACTCCTGGATCTTTTTTAGCCATATTTACATATACCTGAATCACTCCAACCCCTGTTTCTGTACTGTTTTATATTTAACTTAGTCTTTAAGTAATAAGATTCAGCAAACATTTATTAAGTGTCAACAATGTACAACTATGGGTCACTTATGAATGAATGTGATTTTCATGCCATTTTATGCCTATTAAAATGCTACATATAGCTAACTTTTTAGGAATATTTGTATTTGTCATTTTTCAGGTCTTGTTCATCTCCTGTGTCATTTGATTATATATCCTTGCTTTTGTTCCTCAGTCTTTTTTCTAATGCTAACTTTGGGGTAATTCCATGACTTCAAAGCTGGAAAACCTAAAAGGAAATTCTACAATCAATATTTATGGATTTTTGTAATACTGGGGTTTTTTTAGGTTTTTGCAAGGCAAATGGGGTTAAAGTGGCTTGCCCAAGGCCACACAGCTAGGTAATTATTAAGTTTCTGAGGTCGGATTTGAACCCAGGTACTCCTGACTCCAAGGCTGGTGCTTTATCCACTATGCCACCTAGCCGCCCTGTAATGTTGTTTTGGAAATCTATTTTAAATACCCAAATTAACCACAAAGGAAATATGAAGGAAATATCTACATCCAAAGAAAAAAATGATAAATAGAAGAATGAGGGGAATAAAAAAAAGATTTACATAACTATTTGATTACATATTTTAAAGGAATAACAAGTTATACATAATGTGTAATCATTTCTATTATCTTCTGTTATATAAATGTTTGTTTTATTAAAAAAATTTAAATAAAAATTTTAAAAGAAATTTATTCTCACAACTTTGCCCATCTCTATAAATTGATAAGTTCATTAACAATAATTATTATATCTCTGCTATATACAGAACTAGGAATTTGAAATTCAAATATAATAAATGAAACAATCCCTTAAGTGTATGCTAGTAAATATTTAGCAACTGACTCTCCAGAAAAAAACACCTACTCAACATAATTTTAAGTTTAATCTGCATTAATATTTTCTCTGTCACTTTCTTAAATCTGGAAATCAACAAAACAATAAAACAAAATAAATCATGATTTATAGAATTTGTTGATTTCAAAGATGTGAGTGCTTACAGAGAAAATTTAATAAGCAGCTTTTGAAAGCTAGTCCCATCATACCACCATGAGGATTTTACATTCTAATGAGGAAGACAAAAAGTATATATACAGAATAGATATAAAGTCAGTTAGAACAAAGAAGTACAACAGTATTAAAATGCAGAGTAGTTTGAGAGAGAGTGCACTGATAGATGGAGTAAGGGGAACTAGGAAAAAGTTTCATGGAGAAAAAAAGTGTTTGAACTGTGTCTTGAGGGAAGCAAGGGATTTTAAGAGGTAAAAGTGAGGAGAAAGCACATTTCAAGAATGTGGGATGGTCAATGTAAAATTAAAAAGATGGGGATGGAGTGTTCTCTGGGAGAAATAGAGAGACGTAATTTGTCAGAATCACAGTGTAGGAGGGGAAATAATGTCCATTGAGGTTGCAAAAATAAATTAGAAGGTATGTAAGGTATGTAAAAACTAAACAGAGGAGTCTATATTTTATTCAAGAGAAAGAATTCTTAACTTTTTGTGTCCAAGATACCTTTTACATTCTGGTGAAGGCTATAGAACTCTCCTTGATTTAATGTTTTTAAAGTTCATAAAATAAACCATACTAGATTACAAAAGAAAATTATTGAAAAGCATGTTTTTAAATATATCACAATTCCCAAGTTAAGAACTCCTGTTCTAGAAAAAAAGCTACTCAAAGCTGAGTAGGGTTTGAACTGTGATTAAGGAAAATTACTCTGAAGGAAGTGTGTAGGATGGATTGCAATGATGACAGATTTGAGAATTAGAAGGCTGTTGCAATAATCTAGGCCAAAGGCAATGAGGCTCTGAACTAAGGAAATTGTAGGAGTAGAGATAAAGAAACACTGTAAGATATGTCGTGGAGGTAGAAATGATAAGATTTGTTACCTGGTTGAATATGTAAGATAAGGAAGATTGAGGAAAAGTTAAAACTTGGGAAATTGGAAGAATTATGTCTTTGGCTTAAATAGGCTATCAGGGGAGAAAGAAAAAATTTTTGGAAAAATAAAAAGTTCACTTTTGGACATGATGAGTCATCTAAATAGAAATAATAATTAAACTCCATTGGAGTTGATGAGGTCACCAAAATAATATATAGAGAGAAGAGGGCCTAAACAAAGCTAAACAATTTTATGTGAATAACTAATGTCTTTATTTCCAATCACAACCTCTCTCCTGAGCACAAGATGAGATATTTCTATTAGCATACCAAGTATCTATATTTGATTATTTGACTAACAAATCAAATTCAATATATTGGGAAAAAACCTGATTTCAACTAAAAACTATTCCTCTTCCTAGTTTCTCCCAATAATTATAGCCAGAGTCACACAGTGATTGTTTATAAGGTGAAATTTGAACTCAGGTCTTCCTGGTTCCAGTCTCAGGACTATATCCACTGTATCACATATCTCTCTGCTAACTAAACCCCTTAGCTACTGAATTCTTTGCAAAGATCACAACAATAAATATGGTAGCCCTGAGTGTCTCACCCTAAAGGGACATATGAAGTAGATGAGGTCCATTAGTAAATGTTATTCCATTACTTTGATCCTTGCCAATGATGTTACATTTATATTACTGACCACAAGGCAACAAATAAATATCTTAATTTTTTTAATAATAGCCTTAGGATCTCATGACTATAGGGGACTCCTGATGTGGAAGTATTCCATAAGCTAATGTCTTTACGTTTGTTACTCAGTAGATTACTCTAGTTGTTTCTTTTGTACCTACTCTAATCCCTTGGTCCATTGCTTATTTCTTAACCAGTACCAGGCAGTTTTGATGACTGCCACTTTATACTATAGTTTTAGATCTGATATTGCTAGGCCACTTTCCTTTGCATTTTTTCATTAATTCCCTTGATATTCTTGACTTTTGATTGCTTCAGATGAATTTTTGTTGCTATGTTTTCTAATTCTGGAAAATAGCTTTTCGGTAGTTTGATCGGTATTTTAATTTGAGTAGAATTGCTATTTTTTTATATTAGTTAAGTCTAACCATGAGTAATTGACATTTTCTAATTGTTTAGATCTGACTTTATTTATGTGAAAAGTATTTTGTAATTGTGTTCATTTAGTTTCTATGTTTGTCTTGGGAAGTAGTTTTCCAAGAATTTGATGTTGTCTACAATTCTTTAAATGGAATTTCTCTTTCTATCTCTTGCCATTGGGCTTTATTATTCATGTATAGAGAAATGCTGATGATTTGTGGGTTTGTTTTATATCCTATTACTTTGCTAAAGTTCTTAATTATTTCAGGTAGTTTTTTTTACTTGATTTTCTAGGATTCTCTAAGTTTACCATCATATTGTCTGCAAAGAGTGAAAGCTTTGCTTCTTCACTGCCAATTCTAATTCCTTCTATTTCTTTTTCTTCTCTTATTGCTAAAGCTAACATTTCTAACACTATATTTAATAGTAGTGTTGATAATGGGCATCCTAGTTTCACCCCTGATCTTATTAATATAATGCTTATTGATGATTTTAGATAGATATGCTTATTGTTTTAAGGAAAACTCTATTTATTCTATACACTCCAGTGGTTTTTTTTTTAATGGAAATGGGTATTGTAACAATGTAAAGTCTTGAAGATATTGTTTTGACACTAAGAAATTTGATGATCTGTCCAGTCTTACAACTAGTATTTGTCAGAAACAAGACTTAAATCCAGGTCTTCCTGATTCTGGTTCTCTATCCATGCCATGCCATGCCATTCTTTTTTTTTTTTTTTAGGTTTTTGTAAGGCAAATGGGGCCACACAGCTAGGCAATTATTAAGTGTTGGAGGCTGGATTTGAACTCAGGTACTCCTGACTTCACGGCTGGTGCTCTATCCACTGTGCCACCTAGCCACCCCTATGCCATGCCATCTTAAATAATAATGTTGATATTCCAATAACAATAAAATTACTTAACTGTTTGAATATGCATTATTCACTGCCAGTAGAATAAATTTATAATAGAAAATATTACCAAAGCAGTTTAAAAAGCCCCATATAGTTAGACCTAGAATGGACATTAGAGGTAGTCTGTATCAACTCTCTCATTTTATAGATGAGGAAACTGAGGTATAGAGTGGTGCAATGGCTTTATCAACATAGGGAAAAAGTTGCAAAGCTGAGATGTGACCCTAGGTTCTCTGATTTCGAGCAAGGTTTTTTCACTATAGCTCAAGATGGTCCTCTCTTTCATTTGAATGGATTTCTTAAATGTCACTTGTAAAATGAAAATGTATCTAATAAAAATTATAGAAAATATCATTAGGTTAAAATCTTAAAATTAGCATAATAAACACTATCAATATCTTAAAGAATCCCAAGATTACTGCTTTTAGATATTTTCATTTTTTCAAGTTTTATTATAATAGAAAATTAAGAAAAACACTTTTTATTGATTCAACTTATCTTTGAAAGTCCATAATATATGATCCATAATTATGATCCCATAATTGAAAAGTTTTAAATTATAGTGATTGGAAAAATTCAACGTAATTCAAACATTACTAAGTACAACATATGTTGTTATACACCAGGTATATAAGAACAAAGGGAAAAAGTCCCTGCTTTCAAGGAACTAAAAATCTTTCGAGGAGATTAAAACTGTATACAACCATAAAATTTGAGAAGGGAGAGAGCCTAACAATTAGGGGGATCAGAAGAGGTTTCCTGTAGGTGGTGACAACTGAATTGAGTCTTAAAAAGAGAAGAAGCAGATATGAAAACATATGACATTCTAAACAAGGTCCTATGGAAGGGGACAGAGTGTCAATTTGAGGGAATAAGTCACTTTGGTTGAAATGTAGAATTCATAAAGTCTAGTATTGTGAACTAAGCCTAGAAATATAGAGTAGAGTGAGATTGTGAAGAAATTTAAAAGCCAAGAAGAGGATGTGGTATGCCAGGGTAGAGATGGGTTGCCACAAATCAAATTAAATGGCAGTTGTTATCCAGGTGAGAAGTGTTGGGGGCTCTTGATGGTGGCCAGGTAGAGTGTAAAGAAGGGGTTAAATGTTAAAATACTATGGAAGTAGACTGGAAATGGGTGGCACAGTGAATAGAGGAGGAAAAGTCATCATCCTGAGTTCAAATCTAACCTCAGACACTTACTAGCTATGTGAGCCCAAGCAATGAGTCACTTAAATCCTGTCTGCCTCAGCTTTCTCATCTGTAAAATCAACTGGAGAAGAAAATGACAAATCCCTGCAGTATCTTTGTCAAGAAAACCCCAAATGAGAGCACAAAGAGTTGGACATGTCTTAAAAAATGACTACACAAGAATGGGAAGAGGTTTAATAAATAATTGACTATGAAGGGAAGAGGTAAAGGAGACTAAAGAATTAAGGATGCTGAACATTTATGATTCACTTAATCACTTTAGAGATTATTGTTAACCCTTAGTTGAGAGCAGTTTCAGTTGAGTGCTGAGATCCATAGCCACATTGGAAGAGAATGACAAATGAGCAGAAGTCTAGAAAATGGAGATAATGAGCAGAGAAGGATTTTTCCACCCCCAGGGGTTTGGATGAGGAAGGGAGGAAATATATAGGATGATAACCTGATAGGATTGGACATTAAAATGAAGGGCTTTTTTGTTTACTTTGGATAAATTTTTTTGAGGATAAAAAAAATCTGTAATCATTTGAAGGCTATAGGGAATGAATAGATATTCAGACTGGAAGTCAGAAGTCCTTGGTTCTAGTGCTTAACTAGGTGAATTTAAATAAGTTCCTTGATTTTTCTGTTTCTTCATCTGTAAAATAAGGTCCAGATTTTTATTTCTAAGGTGATCTATTTATAAAATTCTAATCTCAGTTATAGTATTTCCTGGAATGAAAAATTATATTTACTATATGGCTCACTTCATTATAATATTTCCTTTGTTTATCTAATATTAAAGAAATAGTATGTTGACAAAGAAAGTCAAGACACAAACCCAGAAAAAATGACATGAAAATACCTGCAAGCAAGGCCTCATAGAATAGTAGAAGAGGCATAAAACAGGAAAAATATGTTATGAGACTATACCACTAATAAAATTCCCACAATTTTGGATGGAGAAAACAAATTCTAAATTTTATTGGACCATGATTTATCTCTATTCCCTTACATTCTTCTCAGAAAGTAATGCTAATTTTTAAAATCAAATAAAAATACCTATGTGTCAAATAACCAATATAAAAATATATCTTCAAGGACTGAAAATTTCAATTATGAAAGCTAACTTTTAAAAATAAAATCAAACTTTATCTTTAGTTTTTATATTGTCTAAATTTGCCTTTCTGTATAGTCCCCTTTCTCTCAGAGAGGCATTCTATATGTAACACAACAACTTGGAGAATTCTGAGAAGATAGTGGGAAAAAAAGAAGGAAATTGCCTTGTTAACTACAGTCACAAGAGAACAGATTCCCTAATTTTGGTTCCAGGACAGAGGGGTAAATTGAATCTTGCAACCAGAAGGATTGCAGTAAGAGCATTTATAGTTACAGTGTTGCTGAAAGTTCTCATCATTTCTCAGGGGAGAGGGGAGTACTTGAGGTAAGGTTCCCAGATATCAAAAAAAATAACAACTTGAAAAACTAAAGTTTGAGACATTATCTCTCACTACTTGGGACTGGAGCCCAAATCTAAAATAAAGTCAACATCCAAGAAATAAGACACTAAAAAAAATGAGTAAGTAAAGAAGAAAGAACCCAACCACTGGTGATAGGGAAGATCTGGGTTCAAACTCGGAAGAAGACAGTGAAGTTAAAATAGCTACTTTTACTTCAAAGAAAAATGTAAAATGGTTAAAGACTCAAAAACAGTTCTCTGAAAAACCTAAAAATACTAGTAATTAATTAAGAGAAGTTGAGGGAAAACTAAGGAGAAAAATAATAAGAGTAATGCAAGGAAAACTATAAAACAATGAAAAGGAAGTCAACTAATTGGAAAAAGATACAAAAACTTACAGAAGAAAAAACTCTTTAAAAATTAGAATTGGGGAGGCGGAGCCAAGATGGTGACAAGAGAGGTCTCTTAGGCACTCTCTCATAAAATTTATAAACTAAGGACTCTAACTAAATTTTCGAGAGACAGAACCTACAGAGGGACCCAGTGAGGCAGTTCTCCTACTCAAGGTAACCTGGAAAAGAACAGAAAGGCTCTGCTCCCCGGGGTTGGAGGGGTGGCCCACCAGAGGGGTGGCCCGGCAGAACAAAGAACTTCAGCTGCCTGAAGGCAGCCCCAGGGCTCTGGGAGCTGTGGCTCACAGCAGCGGGAGAGTTTCCTGACCTAGGCCCCGGGGGAGCACCAGGCACAACTTGGGGGAACAGCGGAGGTACCTCTGCCAGAGCAAGCACATGAAGCCCAGCCCTCAGGGCACACAGCTAGCAGCATGGCCAAGGCAGTCCAGATCCAGGAAACAGAAGCAAGCAGAGCCGGTAAGCAGGAGCCCCCAGGGCATGAACCCATTGAAGCTAGGGAGGGGAGTGAAGAGAGACTGCAGAGCTCTGTCCTCTGCCCCTGGAACAGGACACTGGGGTTCTGACCACATTCAGATCCTGATCACAGTCTAGACCCCTCCAAAGAACAGCAGGGACACCCCCCACCTCAGCCCCATAGCAGAGGGGGGTGCATATGGTCATTCACAGACCAGGAGGGAGGACAGAACCTTACACACTGAGACCCTTGTGGGAGTGTCCCAAAAGCTCAGGAAGCACCCCCAAAATAGGCTTAGGTTGGGCAAATTATCAAGCAGAGAAAAAAGAGGAACACCATTGAGGAAATATTTTGCCTGTGAGCCCAAAAAGGATCAAAACAGTCTGAAGATGAGGAAGCACAAGCTCCTGCATCTAAAGACTCCAAGAAAAACAGAAATTGGGCTCAGGCTATGACAGAGCTCAAAAAAGACTTTGAAAAGCAAATGAGGGAGTTAGAAGAAAAACTGGGAAAAGAAATGAGAGAGATGCAGGAAAAACGTGAAAATGAAGTCAGCAGCTTAGTCAAGGAAATCCAAAAAGATGCTGAAGAAAATAGCATGCTAAAACCCAGCTGAGATCAAATGGATAAAACAGTTCAAAAGGTTATTGAGGAGAAGAATGCTTTAAAAAGCAGAATTGGACAAATGGAAAAAAGATAAGAAAACTCTCTGAGGAAAACAAATCCTTCAGACAAAGAATAGAACTCAGGGAGATTGATGAATTTATGAGAAATCAAGACTCAATACTTCAAACCCAAAAGAATGAAACATCTCATTGAAAAAAACAACTGATATGGAAAACAGATTTAAGAAAGATAATTTAAAATTATTGGAATACCTGAAAGTCATGATCAGGAAAAGAGCCTTGACATCATTTTCAAAGAATTACTACAGGAAAATTGCCCTGATATCCTAGAAGCAGAGGGCAAAATAGAAATGGAGAGAATCCACTGATCCCCCTGAGAAAGAGATCCCAAAAAACCAACCCCCAGGAATATTATAGCCAAGTTCCAGAATTCCCAAGTCAAAGAGAAAATATTACAGGAAGTCAGAAGGACACAATTAAAATACTGTGGAGCTGCAATCAGGATCTCACAGGACTTAGCAGCAACTATATTAAAAGCTCATAGGGCTTGGAATAGAATATACTGGAAGGCAAAAGAGCTTAGAATGCAACCAAGAATCAACTACCCAGCAAAACTGAATGTCCTTTTCCAGGGAAAAAGATGGACTTTCAATGAATCAGGGGAATTTCAAATGTTCCTGTTGGAATGACCAGAGCTGAACAGAAGGTTTGATCCCAAAAGGACTCGGGTGAAGCGTAGAGATTGGAGGAGAAGGGGAAAATATGAGGGACTTAATGATGATGAACTGCATGTATTCCTGTATAGAAAAATGATACTGATAATATTCATATGAACCTTCTCAATTAACAGAGCAAGTAGAAGGAGATTTTAAAAGATGAAGCATAGGAGAAAGCTGAATTCGAAGATAAAATATGGTGTAAAAATCGAGTCAATAGAAAAAAGGGAAATATAATGGGAGAAAGCAAAAGGAGAGGGGGAATAGGCCAAGATATTTTATATACTAAGATTTTTCTTTATTACATTGAGCTATTGCAATGATATGGAAGCGGGGAGGCAAGGGGGAATGAGGGAACTTTCACTCTCATCAGAGGTTGCTAGGAGAGGAAACAGCATATATACTCAATGGGGTATAGGCATCTGCAGTAAGAAGGAGGGGGGGAATGGGGAAAGGGGTGGGGATGTGAATGAAGGAGGAGAGGATGGACCATGGGGAGAGAGTGGTCAGATATAATACATTTTCTTTTTTACTTCTTGCAAGGGGCTGTGATTGGATGGCCTGTCCAGGACCATAGGGCCAGGTAGATGCTGGGCCTAAGGGGTGGTATGGGGGCTCACGGCCTCTTGGCCCGAGGGCCAGAGATCTGTCTGCTATGCCACTCAGCTACCCTACAGCAGAGTCAGAGTGAAAGGAGAGAGAAAATATAGTACATGGTATTGGAGAAATACGAGAGGAGAGAGTTGTGATGAGCAATGGCAACAGTGGAAAAATATGGAAGTAACTTTTGTAATGGATTTATCATAAAGAATGTGATCCATCCATGACAGAGTTGGTAGTGTTGGAACACAGACTGAAGCACATTTTTATCATTATTATTATTATTATTATTATTATTATTATTATTATCATTATTATTATTTGGGGGGTGGTGCAGGGCAAATGGGGCTGGGTGGCCTGCCTGGGGCCGCATAGCAGGGTGATCGTTGGGTGTCTGAAGCTGGATTTGGACCCGGGTATTCCTGGCTCAAGGGCTGGTGCTCTGTCCACCACCCAGCTGCCCCTACTATTATTACTATTCTATATTATTTTGGGTCTTTTTTTCTTTTTTTAGTTTTTGCAGGGCAGTGGGGTTGGGGTGGCTTGCATGTCATACAGCTGGGTGATTGTTGGGTGTATGGGGCCAGATATGGACTCAGGTGCTCCTGGCTCCAGGGCTGCTGCTCTGCCCACTGTGCCACCTGGCTATACCTACAATTATTACTATTATTTTTTATTAATTTAAATTTTAATTTTTTTTCTCTCCCCTTTACTTTATTGCTCAAGCGAATCTATATTTTTGGGGTGAGGGGTGTTTTGTTTACTCTTAAATGAGAATATTTTATTAATGTATAAAAAACATTTGTAAAAAATGAGAATAAATAAATAAATATTAAATTAAAAAAATTAGAATTGGGCAAGAGGAAGCTAATGACAACATGAGATACTAAGAAACAATAAAACAAAATCAAAAGAAAGAAAAAGAGAAGAGAATATGAAATATCTCATTAGGGGAACAACTGACCTGGAAAACAGATCCAGAAGAGACAATGTGAGAATTACTGGAGTACTTGAAAGTATGATCAAAAAGAGTTTTTGTATAGACACTACACTTCAACAAATACATTTAAAAAATATTTTGAAACTTTAAATTAGAGGGTAGAACAGAAGGGTTTTTTCAAAACCCACCTAATCACAACCTGAAAGAGATCCCAAGATGAAAACTCACAGGAACATTATAGGTAAGTTTTGAAGCTCCCAGGTCAAGGAGAAAATACCATAAGCTACTAGAAAGAAACAATTTAAATATTATGGAGTGATAGTCAGGACAGCACAGGATTTAACAGTTTTTTTACATCAAATCTGAAGGGAATAGAATGTGATATTCCTAAAAGCAAAGGAACTGAATTTGTAAACAAGAATAAGTTACCCAGAAAAGTTGAGTATTTAATACTGGAAGGAAAAAAGATATTAATTGAATTAAAGGACTTTCAGCACCTAAACCATCTCCAACCATTCTGATCAATATCTTGCCAATGGATCCAGATGACTTTGGAGCAGAAAATGAAACTGGTGAGTTTATGGTGTGCTTCAAGAATGAAGGTTAAACAATAACAACCAATTGTCAAAGGATATGAACAGGAGGTTTTTTCAAAGCTATCTAAAGTCACAGAGAATCCTCTAAAAATATTACTTAACAGAGAACTGAGAATTAAAATAATTTTTGGAATATCTTCTCATACCAATCAGGCTGACTAAAATGACAGAAGGGGAAAATGACAAATGTTGGAGGAATGTAGAAAAATTGGGACGCTAGTGCACTATTGGTAATTATTTTGGAAAGTAATCCGGAATTATTCTCAAAGACTCACAAAGCTATATATAACCTTTAATTTAACAATACCACTTTTAAGTCTTCTTCCCAAGGTGACCAAAGAAAAAGGAAAAGAACCTATATATTCTAAAATATTTATAGAAGGTTTCTTTGTCCAGATTAAGAAATGGAAACTGTCAGGATGCCCATCAACTGGAGAATAGTTAAATAAGTTGTGGTGATTGTGCTACAAGAAATGATGAGCAGTTAGATTATTATTGATTAGAGAAATGAAAATTAAAACAACCCTGATACCACCTCATACATCAGATTGGCTAATATGACAACAAAGAAAAATTATAAAAGTCAGAGGAGATGTGGGAAAACAGGGACATTAATGCAATGATAGTGGATTTGTGAGCTAGTCCAACCATCCTGGAGAGCAATTTGGAACTATGCTCAAAGGGCTATAAAACTTTGCATACCCATTGATCCAGAAATACTACCATTAAGATTTTATCCCAAAGAGATCATAAAAAAGAGGAAAATATCTACCCCATACAAAATGTTTATAACAGTTCTTTTCACAATGGCAAAGAATTGGAAATTGAGGAGATGTCCAGCAATTGGGGAGTGGAATACTATTGCTCTGTAAGAAATCATAAGCAGGTGGATTTCAGAAAAAAACAGAAAAGATTTGTATGAAGTGATACTGAATCCAAACTTTGTACATATTAACAGCAACATTGTTTGATGATCAACTATAATAAACAGCTCTTCTCAGCAGTTCATTGATTAAAGATAATTCCAAAATTCGTGTGATAGAAAATGTTATTCATATACAGAGAAAAAGCTATGGATTCTGAAAAAAAGACCAAAGCACACTATTTTCACTTCTAAATATTTGTTTTATGTTTTTTTTCTTTCTCATGGTTTTTTCTTGTCTCTTATTCTAATTCTTCTTTCACAATATGATTGATATGGAAATATGATTTACATTACTAGATCAGAATACTTAATGTCATTAGGAGAGGGGAGGAAAGTTTGGGAGGCAGAAAAATGTGGAGCTCAAAATCTTATAAAAATGAATGTTGAAAACTATCTTTAAATATAATTGGGAAAAAATTAAAATAAAAAAGAAATAATAAGCAAGTTAATTTTATAAAAACAAAAAGACTCACATGAAATAATGAAAAGTGAAATAAGCAGAACCAAGAGAATGTGGTGTGCAGCAACAGCAATATTATTTGAAGAATAAGTCTGAACAAAATGTTATTCTGAATATTATAAATACTCAAATAAGCTGCAAAGGAACTATGAAGGAAGATGCTATTCACCTCCAGAGAAAGAACTGAAATAATTATGCATAATATGACTTTACATATTTATTTATAGATATAGATATATGTATGCATGTGTGTGAGAGAGTGCATTGGTAATAATAATAATGTTTGTCCTTCATTTCCTAAAAAAGACCCTGACATCAGGGAGATGATGCCATGATAAGCACATGAATTCGATTTGAGTGAGGAGGTACTGTCCTAAGTTGTCAGACACTCTTTCTCCTCCAGAGTCACCTGGATCCAATGGTCAGATGTGAATTAGGAAATGGCCCTGAATACTGGGCAATCAACGTTAAGTTATTTGCTCAAGGTCACACAGCTAGTAAGAATCAAGTCTCTGAGGTCAGATTCGAATTGCCCTCCTCCTGAATCCAAAACCTGTGCTCTATCCAATGCATCACCTAGCTGGCCCTGTGTGTAATGGTAATCTAGTGTGGAGTAGGGAGGGAAGGAGTCATTTCATAAATTAAAATGTAACAAAAATAATTTTTTTAATTTAAGGGAAAAAATGAGGGAAGAGAAAAACAGCAAAACCAAACAAGGTATGGAAATCATTTAAAATTATAAGCATAGTTTCAGAAAAACTTGAGAAGACTAATATGAACTGAAGAAAATGAAGTGAGCAGAATCAGAAGTATCTATACAGTAGCAACAATTTTAAAAAGACAATCCAAAAAAACTTTATATTCAAACAGAGTTTTTCCTTTTTAAAAAAATGGGGGGGGGTGTGGCTAAGTAGTACAGTGGATAGAGCACTGGCCCTGGAGTCAGGAGTATCTTAGTTCAAATCTGGTCTCAGACACTTAATAATTACCTAGCTGTGTGGCCTTGGGCAAGCCACTTAACCCCATTTGCCTTGCAAAAACCTAAAAAAAATTGTTGATGCAGAAATATGTTTTACATGACTTCATATGCATGAGTATCATATTTCTTGCCCTTCTCAATGTGTAGGGGAGGGATTAAAGGGAGGTGGAGAATTTGGAACTGAAAATAAAATTATTTTTAAAAAGAGAAAATAAATATAATGTTCAACACCTATTGTTCTCACTTTTACAAAAGAGTATCTCTTTTTTTATCAGAATAGCTAAATCTTTCACAGTTGATTATACTATATTGTTGATACTGTGTATGATGTTCTCCTGGTTCTGCTCATTTCATTTTGCATCAATTCATATAAATATTCCCATGTTTTTCTGAAACTATCCTGCTCATTATTTCTTTTAGCACAATAATATTCCATCATAATCATATACCACAACTTGTTCAGCTGATGGGCATTCCCTCAATTTCTAAGTCTTTCCATTACAAAAAGACTTGATATAAACATTTATGTTCATAAAAGTCCTTGTCTGTTTTCTTTTATCTCTGTGAAATATAGATCTAGCAATGTTATTGCTTGGATCAAAGGATAAACATCATTTTATAGCCCTTTGAGCATAGTTCCAAATTTTCTACAGATGATCACTACTCTATCAATAATTCAATAGTGTACCTAGTTTCCCACATCTACTCAACGTTTGTCATTTGTGATAGGTGTGAGGTAGTACCTCAGAGTTGTTTTAATTTGAAATTCTTTAAACAATAGAATTCAATAATTTTTTCATATGATTATAGACAGCTTTGATTTCTTTTCATATCCTTTGGCCATTTATCAATTAGGGAATGCCTCTTATTTTTATATATTTTATTCAGTTCCCTACATATTTAAGAAACAAGATTTTTATCTGAGAAATTTTTTATAATTAGTTTATATTACATCACTGCCAACTGTACCTTTTATTCAAATTTTTTTTAATTTCTCCTTTACTTTGATATATTTTTGCTTTTGATTTTTCTGAGATCATGACTACTACCTCCGCTTTTTTTACTTCAACTTCTTCAGTCCCTTATTTTACGTATTTCTGTTTCAAGTATGTCCTTATAATAATAGCATATTGTTGGATTCTGACTAATCCATTCTGCTACCTTTTTGTGTTTCCCTTCTCCTTTTCCCTAATAAATAAGATAGATTTCTATATCCAACTGAGCATGTATGTAGGTATCTATAGATATATAGATATAATTTATTTTCTATCATAAAAACGTTTCCTTGCACATTTCTTTTGTTGTGATAAAAAATTTTACCCATTCTTCCTTTCTATTCCTCCTTTTAGTAGTGTATCCCTCTTTCTCACTCTTTCATTTTTTTAAATTCTTTTGAGTTGGGTAATCCTTTTTCACAAGTAAAAGAGAAGGTATCTATTGTATAACATGAGTAGTAATTGACTAAACTGTAGATTTATTACATTCCAATATGGATAATTTATAAAGGCAAGACTTTCACCCTTTTTATTTATTAACAATTTGCAAAACTTTTGAAAATTTAAATATATGTGCATAGATTGGTAAAGAGTACAAATTTAGCATATGGTAAATTCTTTACAGGTTGTATTTGAAGAACCATCTGTCACCATGACTTTACATCCATCATCACTTTTTAAAATCATAAAATATTTTGATTTCATTTTCCCTTACTTCCATTGTTCTAAACAAGAAAACATTTTACAATGAGTTGAAATTAAGGAAGGACTAACCAAATAGAAAAAAATAAAAGAAAATTCTATTGACTTTGAGGGTCCAGTATCCCCCCAAAGCAGAAACTGTATCTTTGCAAGGGCTTAACTAGGATTCCATTTAGAGAATGTGTATGTGCAGGTGTTATCCCTGAATATTCAGAGCTTCAGGTGTTCCAGCTGAATAACTCACTGAACTGTGTTGCCAGTCTCTATACTGACTTGATTAGGCATAATTTTAAATTGAAAAACTCTTATTCATTCCATATTCATTCCATTTTTCTGAGTTCTAAGGTAGCATTTAGTAATGCCCCAAAGGAATGTCTTCCACATATTGTGTTATAGTATTTCTTTAAGTAATTGAAATTTCTTCAAGTAAAGAAAACAGATCTAGTTGTCCTATAATACTCCCTCTGGAATTCATCATAGTAACTGAAATAGAAATTTTGACACCCCCCCCCAATGGTGGAAATCAGAAGAAACCACAAAGATTACTAGGATGTTAGATAATACTTAAGAATTTTCCAAATTCCTGTAGTTTTGACTCACTCAGAGCTTCAACCAATATAGAAATAGTGGTAAACTCATCTTTATGGCTTTAGCAATATAAGGGACATTTATTTTAATACTGTGTTCATCTTCATCTATCTGGAGAGCCATGTGCTCAAACATTCCTGTATTCCTTAGCTCTTCCATAAATCTTTTGATAAATAGGAAGGTCATACTGAGGTATTCTAGATAGATAGATTTTCATATATATATATATAATATATACCTGTATATATCCATACTGGAAAGTACACATCAAGATAGGAGCACATGATGGGAAACCGCAAATATGAATATTTTCCAGAAAACAGATGGATCCACTTGTTTGTAAGCATGAGCAACATATCCTGTGTGTGTGGAGGGGTGCAATAATGACTCTAGCAGGTAATTTCGTGGATTATACTATTGAAAGCTAGCCTTCTAATTGTGTATTCACTTGAGGACCAGCTCCCCAAGTGGCTGGCTTCCCAGCAAGCCACTTGGTTGGATATCTTGGGACCTGTGCCACCTATGGTGCAAGAGAATGAATGAAGAGGAAGCAGTGGTGGCTGTAGGGGAGGGGTCAAGAGCAAGCCCAGCCCAGAAGGAGGTAGCTGCTTGAAGGGGATCTGTCCAACCCAGGAAGAGAAGGAGAAAGAAGAGGAAGTAATGGCTTTAGCAACCCATCCCAGATCACCATGGACTCAGAGTGCTCTCAAGGTAGCCCACAGTGGACTCCCAGAGTGGGAGAGAGTCCTGAAACACCCTGTCACCACTTCTCTTGGGACTCTCTCCTAGTCAACCCATATCACTCTGCCACCCCACCTCTCAAGCACCCCATACCCCTCACTCAGCTCCTACCCTGGCATGGCCTCTCTGCCTAGCTTTTCAAAATGATCCCAATAATATTGCAAGCCTTCTGTCAGTTTAAGCTTTCTAAATACCCTAATAATGATAAAATCCTTAGGAGTTACATTTATCATCTTACCATTTAGGAACTTAAACAGTTAACCTTACTGAGTCTCATGATTTCTCTTTTACTTTTTTTATTTTTTACTTTTTTTTTACTTTTTGTGCTTCCCTTGAATCTTTTATTTGAAAGTCATATTTTCTGTCATGTTCTAGTCTTTTCATCAGAAATGCTTGAAAATTCTCTATTTTTTTAAATATCAATTTTCCCCTTTGTTAGGATTCACATTTTTCTTTGAGGCTTTGTTTGTAGATGTTTTGACATCATTGTCTTCTTCTGAGTTTGTGTTTTGATCTTTTCTGTCACCAAAATAGATTTTTATGATTAGGTTCTATTTTTGCTGTTTGCTCATTTTCCAGCTATTTATTGCTTTTGAACTTTATGTTAAAGTGGGCATTCTGACATCAATCCCCTCTGGAAAGAGATCCTAAAATGAAAACACCAAGGAATGTTGGGCCAAATTCCAGAACTATCAGATAAAAGAGAAAATTCTGCAAGCAGCTGGAAAGAAACAATTTAAATGCTAAGGAGCCACAGTAAGGATTATGTAGGACCTGACTGCACCAACATTAAGGGATAAAAGGGCTGCAAAGCTGAGCCTTCTTTGTCAGGGGAAAAGATGGACATTTTAATGAAATGGAAGAATTCCAAAAATTCCTTATGAAAAGAAGCTAAATTGAAAATTTGGACATCAAACAGGAGGTTCAAGAGACACATGAAGAGGTTAAAAAGGGGGGGTAAAGAAAAAACTGTTATCCAATAAGATGAAAATGGCTATATCCCAGAATGGGAAAAAGATTCTCATAACTCTTAAGAACTGTAATTCTAGGAGCAGCTAAGCGGCTCAGTGAATAGAGCAATGGTCCTGGAGTCAGGAGTACCTGAATTCAAATCCAGCCTCAGACACTTAATTATTATTACCTAGCTGTGTGACCTTGGGCAAGCCACTTAACCCCATTGCCTCGTGAGAGAGAGAGAGAGAGAGAGAGAGAGAGAGAGAGAGAGAAGAGAGAATTGTAACTCTGAGAGAATATATACCTAACCAGAAGTGATGGACACTCATGACTTATCCATGAGACTGCTATCCAATGGGATGAAACTAGTTATAACTCTACTTGGGAGAAAGATTCTAATAACTCTCAAGAATTATAACTCTATTAGATAGAATATACTTAGCTAGAAGTAATGGATACTCAGAATTTTCTATGACTCAGAATGATTTAAAAATACCTCCTCCTTAAAAAGGGGGGACAGGAAGGCGACAGGAGGAGGAGTAAATCTCATTACATTAAGAAGTACAGGGGCAGCTAGGTGGTGCAGTGGATAGAGCAAGGCCCTGGTGTCAGGAGTGCCTGAGTTCAAATCTGGCCTCAGACACTTAATAATTACCTAGCTGTGTGGCCTTGGGCAAGCCACTTAACCCCATTAGCCTTACAAAAACCTAAAGTACAAAAGAACTAGGGTAATAGAGGGGAAGAAGGGAGAAGATGAGAAACACCTGAATCTTCCTCTCATCAGACTTGGCTTAAAGTTAATTTACACACATACTCAGTTAACTTAAAATAATCTTACTTTTTAAGTATTAAAAGGAGAAAAGGGGAGGGGGATGGAGAAAGGGAAGGGGAGAAAAAGGGGGAACTAACAGAAGGAAGGGAAGGGAAAAGGGGAAAAAGGGAAAAGGGAAAGGGGAAAGAAAGGGCAGGGGTGGACATAGGAGGGCAAACACACTGAAGTAGGTGGTATTTAGAAACGAAATGCAGATGGGGGGAAGGAGAAAAATACAAACAGAGGGAAGATAGCATGGAAGGCAATAAAGAGTTAGTAATTATAACTTTGAATATGAATGGGATGAATAGCAGAGTGGATTAAAAACCAAAATCCTACAATATACTGCAATTTGAAGCAGGGAGATACATATAGAATAAAGGTAAAAGGTTGGAGCAAAATATATTTTGCTTCAGCTGAAGTGAAAAAATCAGGGGTAGCAATTCTTAGCTCAGATAAAGCAGCTGCAAAAATAGATCTCATTAAAAGAGATAAGGAAGGAAACTATATCCTCCTAAAAGATACCATAGACAATAAAGTGATTTCTACTGAATATACGTGCACCCAATGGGATAGCATCCAAATTCTTAGGGGAGAAGCTGAAAGAACTACAGGAAGACACAGACAGCAAAACTCTACTAGTGGGAGACCTCAACCTCCTGCTCCCAGTTCTAGATAAATTGAGTCATAAAATAAACAAAGAAGTTAAGGAGGTAAATAGATTGTTAGAAAAACTAGATATGATAGACTTATGGAGGAAACTGAATGGGGATAGAAAGAAATATGCCTTTTTCTCTGTAGTACATGGAACTTACACAAAAATTGACCATGTACTAGGGCATAAAAACCTAATGACCAACTGCAGAAAAGCAGAAATAGTGAATACATCTTTCTCAGATCACAATGAAATAAAAATCATATGTAATATTGGGCCAGGGAAATACAGACCCAGAACTAATTGGAAAGTGAATAACCTCATTTTAAAGAATGAGTGGATCACACAACAAATTACAGAAAGAATTATTTTACCCTAGATAATGACAATAATGAAACAACATACCAAAACCTATGGGATTCACTCAAAGCAGCTGTTGGGGGATATATTATATCTTTAAATGCTTATAGGAATAAATTAGAGAAAGAGGAAATCAATGATCTACATATGCAACTAAAAAATTAGAGAAAGAACAAATTAAAAATCCCCAATTAAATACCAAATTAGAAATTCTAAAAATTAAAGAGAAATTAATAAAATAAAAAGCAAGAAAACTATTGAACTAATAAATAAAACCAAGAGTGGGTTTTATGAAAAAAACAAATAAACTTGATAAACCTCTGGTCAATTTGATTTAAAAAAAGAAAGAAGAAAACCAAATTGCTAGTATCATAAATGAAAAAGGTGAACTTACCACCAATGAGGAAGACATTAAAGTAATAATTAGGAATTATTTTGCCCAACTCTATACCAATAAATTTGACAATCTGAGTGAGATGGAGGAATATTTACAAAAATATAAGTTGCCCAGGTTAAGTGAAGAGGAAATTAAATACCTAAACAACCCTATATCAGAAAAAGAAATTCAACAATCCATTATTGAACTCACTAAGAAAAAAAATCTCCAGGGCCAGATGGATTCACAAGTGAATTCTATCAAACATTTAAGGAACAATTGGTTCCAATTCTATATAAACTCTTTGGAAAAATAGGTGAAGACAGAACTCTGCCTAACTCTTTCTATGAAACCAATATGGTGCTGATACCTAAACCAGGAAGAGTTAAAACAGAGAAAGAAAATTATAGACCTATCTCCCTGATGAATATAGATGCAAAAATCTTTTAAAAAATCTTAGGAAAACAAGTACAAGTTATCACTAGGATAATACATTATGATCAAGTAGGATTTATCCCAGGAATGCAGGGTTGGTTCAATATTAGGAAAAGTGTTAGTATACTCAAATTATATCAACAACAAACCTATCAGAAATCATATGATCATATCAATAGATGCTGAAAAAGCTTTTGACAAAATACAGCACCCATTTCTACTAAAAACACTAGAGAGTGTAGGAATAAATGGACTGTTCCTTAGAATAATAAGCAGTATCTATCTGAAACCATCAATGGGGAGAGGATAGAAGCATTCTCAATAAGATCAAGGGTGAAACAAGGATTCCCATTATCACCACTACTATTCAATATCGTATTAGAAATGTTAGCTTCAGCAATTAGAAAAGAAAAAGAAATAGAAGGAATTACAATTGGGAAGGAAGAGACAAAATTCTCACTCATTGCAGATGACATGATGGTCTGCCTAGAGAATCCCAAGAAATCATCCAAAAACTATTGGAAACAATTAGCAATTCTGGCAAAGTTTCAGGTTACAAAAATAAACCCTCATAAATCCTCAAATTTTCTATATATGTCTAGCAAGATACAACAGGAAGAGCTAGAAAGAGAAATCCCATTCAAAGTAACCTCAGATAATATAAAATACCTGGGAGTCTATTTGCCAAGGCAGACTCAGAAACTTTTTGAAAACAATTATAAAACACTTCTCACACAAATTAAATCAGATTTAAATAACTGGGCAAACATCAACTGCTCATGAATAGGTCAAGCTAATATAATAAAAATGACAATGCTACCAAAACTAAACTACCTGTTTAGTGCCCTACCAATCAAAATTCCAAAAACTTACTTTAATGAGTTAGAAAAAAGTTGTAAGGAAATTCATATGGAGAAATACAAATTCATATGGAGAAAAAAAAAGAATTTCCAGGTATTAATGAAAAAAAAGTGCAAAAGAAGGTGACTTAGCCCTACCTGATCTAAAATTATATTATAAAGCATCAGTCATCAAAACCTTTCTGGAGACAATTGATAGGGATACAAATATATCAATGTGAAGAAAAATATGTTTAATGTTGATGTTAGTTTATGGTCTATAGTTTCTTCAAAATAATTTTCTTCCTTGTTTGTATGATTTTACATTTGGATTGTTTCTTTTTCTTTGACAAAATGATTACAACTATGGCTTTCCTTAATTGACCTGAGACAGTAAATTTTGTTTGATCCTCTAACATAAAGTCCATGAATATCTTTGCCTTTTAGGTTTATTTCTTACAAATAAAAGATTGTAGGCTTTGTTTTATTATCCAATTATTCACCATTTTACTAGTTGTTTAATCTAATCAAATTTTTTAAAAAATCAAATAACAAAAATTATATTATTTTCCTCCCACTTCCCTCTATCATTAAAAAACAAAAACAAAGTCTTTGTAACAAAAAATAATTTTCTCCATTGATCATATCAAAAATAAATGTGTTTCATTCTCTCCTGAATTTATTACCTCTCTGCCAGGAAGTAAATAGCATGTTTCATTATGAGTGCTTTAGAATTCCAGTTGAACTTTGTTTTGATCAGACTCCTTAAGTCTTTCAAAGTTGTTATTATTGAATAAATTTTTCTTATTTTGCTCACATTTCAGATTTCTCTGAAAACTGATTCCATCATACCTGTCAAAGGGTATGCACAAATGAGAATCATTTTAGTCGGAGTTTGAAATTGATTTCCAGAATGACTAGGCCTAGTCATAGCATTTGTGTGCCTATTTTCCTATAATCCCATTAACATTTGTCTAATTTTTTTGTCAATTTTGTCAGTAATCCTTCACATTTAAAGTTATGAGAGTGAAGTTTATATTTTTCTCCATTCATGTTTCTAAAATTGCTAATTTTCTAAATTGGCATTTCTTTTTTTGTTGTTGTTGTTCCTCTTTTGAGAGTGTTTTGTTACTACAATTATTTTTTAAATCTACTTACGTGGTCTCTCTTCCCTTTGTGGACTTGATTCACCCTCATACCTTAACCTCTTCCCACTGGTCATCTTTCCCTTTAATTTAGGAATTTAACTTAATTTATTGATTTTTTCTTTCTTCTTTTCACTTGGTTATCTTTTTTCTTCTATTTTCCTTTCATTTTTATCTAAGCAGTTAACTGAGAATCATACCTCTTGGTTTTTTTCATTTTCTTCACCTTTTTACCAAAGATTATTTCTTTACCTTGATCTCTTCATTAGTTCTCTTCCCTTTCTAATTTATTTTAAACTTTTATTCTTTGATATCTGGTCATCTTTATCTTTCCCTTTTTTTAGTCTTTTTATGTTCCTTATAGAATTAAAGCTTATAATGGCTGAAATTTGAGTTCCCTCTTCCATAGTTTCTAGGTTATTGCCTAGAAATCTCCTTTATATCTGTTATGCTTCATGCATAGAAGTTTCTGTTTAAATATCCTTGTGTTTAATTCAAGTCCCTGACCTCTCTATGATCATTTATTTTCTTTACCATTTGCCATGAAATCTTGCCTCTGAGTGTTTACTTTTTCACCCTACTGAAAACCTGTCCCAGGTATTCCAATTTTCCTTCTGACAAGGCAGGACATTGCACATCATGGAGGCAGAACACTTTCTCAGAAGTGGAATGGGGATAGAAAGGAATATACCTCTTGCCCCAAGTTCTTTCAGGTTATACTCATTTTAAAACTCTATCTTTTATTACAGAGTATCTCTCTTCTTCCATGGAAATGTTCTTTTTTGATACTCCATCCCACAACTCCCCCCCCTTTTATCCTTTTTTGCTATTTATTCCCTTTATCCTGCACACCTTGTTCTCAGAATCCAGAGGAATTATGTCTTCTTCATTGTTTACTATTAATTTGATTGGGATACACCATAATCCTACTAAATTTTCTAAAATTTCCTCTCCCCTTTTATACAGCCTTCTAGTTTAGTTCCATTATAAAGTTTAGTCCCTGGTATCTCAGACCTGTTTCTCCACCATTCCTTCTCCTATTTCTTTAAATTCTACTTTCATATTTATGCCCTTTTATACTTTTAGAAAGCTATCTCTTAATGGTTGTCCTGTTATTTCTTTTATTTAAATCCATAATTGTCTTTAACTCTCCAGTTCTTTTATTCTTAAGAAATGATTTTTTTTTGTTTTTTGCAAGCAAATGGGGTTAAGTGGCTTGCCCAAGGTCACATAGCTAGGTAATTATTAAGTGTCTGAGGCCAGACTTGAACTCAGGTACTCCTGACTCCAGGGCCAGTGCTCTATCCACTGCATCACCTAGCTGCCCCAAATGATTATTTTTTAACTTGTGCTTTCCTTGGTAGTTATATTTATTTACCTTTCATATATTGGGGTGATTGAAAGTTGAATAATCCATCACACCTTTTTTTTTAATTTCAGACTATATCTTGATCTCTTTTAATTCTCAGATATTCCATTCCCTTCAGTGGTTTCTGATGGGTTCACAATGGTCCTATGTTCTTCAGATTTCTTCTTTTTTTTTAAATACAAAGATTCTCCTGGTCATTTACAGAATATCTGTCATTGGAATTAAATTCAACCACTATGAGTTTGAAGCAAAGGTTTTTTTTTTTCCTTGAGATCATTCATCCTTGAGATCATTTGTGAACTCTTTCAATTAGTACTTTTTCTTCTGAATTCAGAAGTTCTGGGAAGTTTCTCTGTATTATTTTTTGTTTCATGTTTATATTTTTTGCCTTGTCATGTTTTCCTAGAAAACCTATGTTTATTGTCTTCTATATCAATGCTTTGCTTTTGTTGAGATGTGTTCTTCTAATGTCATTTGTTTTTTACTTTTTCCAGATTTTTCTTCTCATTGATATATTTGTATCCCTATCAATTGTCTTTATTTTTTCTTTGTTTGTTTGTTTCTTTGGGGAGACTTTCCACTACAGATTCAAGTTTTGTTTTTTTTTAGTCAGCTGATTATTTCAGTTTATTATTATAAATTCTACCCTTTGTTCCCTTTAAATTTCCTTTCAAGATTATGATTTTTCTCTTATCACAGAGGAACATCCCTCTGTAGTTTGGCACTGTAGATCCAAACCATGAGCTATTGGTATACTTTTCTTTGTCTTACAATATTTATTCAGAGATATTTACAACCTTTTACATGACTTGTTGATAGTCATCTTCCCTTCTGTTTTCGTCCCTAAATTTGCTGATTTATCTAATCTAGGTTTTTAATTGAATCTTCTTCCTCCTGAGATCTTTGGTGGTTTTAGTCTTTTTGACTTTATGTTCCCCAATTGTTCATTTTGGGGAATAAACTTTTCTTCTTTTTTCTTTAGTGTTTTATTTTCCCCCAGTTATAAGCAAAAACAATTTTTAACACTCATTTTCAAAACTTGGAATTTCAAATTCTCTCCCTTACTCCTGCCCCTCCCACTCCCTCATTGAGATGGCAAGCAATTCAATATAGATTATACAAGAATAGTCATGCAAAACATTTCCATAATAGTCATATTGTGAAAGAAAAACTTCCATTTGTATTCAGGTATCATTAATTCTTTATCTGGGAATGGATAACATTTTTCATCATTAGTCCTTCAGGGTTGTCTTGAATCGTTGTAATAGTTAAGTCATTCACAGCTGATCATCTTACAATATTGTTGCTTCTCTGAATACAATCTGTTTCATTTTGTATCAGTGCATAGGTCTTTCCAAATTTTTCTGAGAGCCTACTGATCATCATTTCTTATAGCAGCATAAAATTCCATCATAATCACATACCACAATTTGTTCAGCAGGGAATTCACTTTTCAGTGGCCTTAGTCCCTGCTGAAAATAAGTTCTTTGGGGATATAACTGGTCTCAACTGAATGCCAGCCCCCCCCCCTTTTCTTTGGGTCTTGTATAGCCCTTTATAATACTTCTTTCCTGCCCAAGTTTCCTCAGTTCATTAGTTTTCTATCTGAGAGTGATGGACTCAGAAAGGGCAATCTATTCTCATTGCCCACTACAATATTTTTAGGTAGAGTTACCACAGAATGGTAGGATGAGAGCAGAGTCAGGGTGTGCTGGTAGAAACTGCAGCTATAACTGGGCTATTTTTGAGTGGGTCCCAGAATATAAGTAGATGGGACCTGTTGAAGTGTGGGGAATATTAGGAGGTAGAAGTTATTGATATTGCATCAACAGACTGAGGATTATGCACTTTTTTCAATAATATGGCTATTATCTTTTTTAGCTCTCTTGAAGTCTTAACCTGAGGAAAACAGCTTCAATTGCTCTACTGATGAAGCATAATTTCAATGTGGGGAGATTTTGATAGTAAGCAGACTTATCAAAAATATCTAGTTCTTTATCTTGTTTGTCATGTGACCCAGAAGTTTAGTAGCTAATTTTTTTGATGGACAATATACTATTAAAAATATAAGTTTTTATGCAAATATTCAGAGTGGGTATAACTAATTGTACTGAAGTTTTGACAGTTAAAACTTTAAATTAGAAAAGAAACCCATTAGTTACACAAATATAGCTTAAAGTTAAGAAATTAAACTCCCAAGAACTAATATATATTTGAATAAACTAATTAAGAGAAAAGATCATTTTTTTTCTCACTGCAGCAGCATATTTATTGTGCATAAATCAAGTGGCAGAGAATGAGGAGCTCAGAGGAACCAGTACAGATTGTTTATAAGGTTACAAATCTATCATTATTACAGAAATAAGAAGCAAAAACAAACTATTGTTATTCCTATCAGATCATAACATAATGGATCTGTGGCAAGTATCTAACAATTACAAATGCATTAAGAAAAACACTGAAATGCCCAATTTTAATGCACAATAAATATTGTATGGTTTACAAAATTTTTAAAAATATTGTCTGCCACAGTCAAACAGTGTGTGTGTGTATATATATATATTTATTTATTTATTTATCCTGCACATGCAGTTTTACATGTCAAAATTTTTAGAACCTTGTTCATGCTTTTGTGTCAAATATTACAGTTTTCCACTTTTTAATAGGATTATATCCAATACCACCCTAAAAAATTAATTAATTTTCACTTTTTATATGACTATATCCAACACCCCCCCTAGCAAATTAATTATATGTATAAATGTATATATATATACACATATACATATATATATTATATATTTTTTAAATGTCTTGACTTGGGATTTCTTCAGTATTGGGAACTTCCAGTGGAAGGCTCACCTCCCAGTGAGGTCACTTCCTCTACTGATACCTCATTCATAATTTGTAGTCTTTGAAGAGATGACTAGGGAACTTAAAAGTCAAATGACTTGTTCATAAGGGATCATCTAGCTTATGTATGTCAGAGGCATGAGGTCTTCAAAACTTCAAGGCCAGCCTTACCATATTGTTTCACAAGTAATATGCATACACAGTACATATTCTCTTCCCTAATGAATTGGTCACATATTATGTCAGTATTGCATTTCAATGGCAAAAGTAGTTTTATAGTTCTGTCCTTGTCCATTACCTTATGACATTAAGCACTGTAAATTTCAAGCTTTCAGCACCAAGGAGTCAAGAATATTGCACTAGAATAGGATTGTACTATACGTTATTAATAAATAATATCTGAATGTAATCACAACAAAATTCACTATAAAACTAAACTTATGTTTAAGTGGAAAGAATGATTCTAGAAAAAAACCTGAGTATTCACTATTCACAGAACTAACAAAGAGTAGTGACTTTTGGAGTTTACTATTATTAATATTACTTTGGAAGACTCCTTGTGTATTTATGTGGCATTTTTTAAATTAAAATTTAATTTTAAATGTTCTTTTCAACAGAAGAGGTAGGTATATTTATGCACATGAAATCTGTAACAGACACTAAAATCAAATAAAGAAAGCTTGATAAAATCAACATATTCTTTTCTAACAGCATATAGATGTAACCTGTTGATATTGCTAATAAAGACAAGAGACATTTCATGTTCCAATCAGACAATAATTATAATTTTTCATAATACATTTCTGACAAAAATATTCAAAGGCTACCTTTTCATCACAAAAAGTTGTTTCCCCACAATCATTTGCCTCAGTGGCTATTCCAATATCCTTTGGGCTGCTAAAACACATTTTCTGCAATGTTTTCTTATATTTACCCTCACCGGATTTCACCAAACACTTAAGAGTTTAGAGTCATCACCAGATTTTTAATACCTAATTATAACCAAAAGTGGCATGTTCATACAACTTCAGCAAGTAAATTGAAATCCAGAATACTTAAGATTGTTTATATTACCATTATGCTTCAAGCCAGAAAATGGAAAGTGTTCCCTTTCAAATTAGGGCATGTAGCTGGTAATTTAGACTAAAGGGTTGTTAGTGAGGGCACATATGTATCCTAATGTCCTCATTAAGCAGTCACTTTGTGATATGGCTCATCTAGTTGGTTCAAAAACCAACTTTAGAAGAAATTGCACATATGCACAAAAAGATTCATGAAAACTCCATTATATTTTGCTAGTGCTATACTAGCAAAAGTTTTTCTGTGAAGAACCTTGTGGCCTGAAAGATAATCTTCCAAATAACAGAATGATCCTTTAGTTTGGACAAAAATCAAAAGTTAACTAGAAGTATTATTATTAAAACAATAATCATAAATAAACAGCTGAGTATCTTACCTAACACTTTAGTTAATCTAAAGGTTAACTGGCACAGAGAGAGAAGGCTCTTTTCTCCCTATTCCAAACCCTCATTTGCTTGTTTTTCCCTGAAAATTTTATCAAATGGGAAGTTCCTCACTGTCAAAAAAAATTAAGGCCTGGATCAAGTTACTCTCCTTTTGCCTTTCCATTATGCTTCTTTTTTCCATTCTCCAGTTGCTTTTCTGATTTGCTTACTCCATTTGCTGAAATACCATTTGTTGCTGTGGTTCGAGTTTTTGATTTCTTGGGGTCATTGTATGTTTGATAGTAGAAATTAAGAAACAGAAAAATAAAACTGATGGCATAAACAATAAGAGCCCAGTGCATCCATTTGGGGAAGGGGCAATCCGTATAAAGAGACAATGCTGTGTGTCCAATGGTCACATAGAACTGAACCTGAAAGAAGAAAGACATAGAATAAGATTAGACTGACCATAGACTTCATTGTTATCTTTTGAGAGCATCATGGTTCAATGCAAAGAGTTGATCTTGGAGTCAGGAAAACTTAGGTTGAATCTCAGTTCTGTTTCTACCAACTTGGTGACTTTAGTCAAGTCAGATGCACCTTCCTTAGTTTTCTCATGTGTAAAATGAAGGGATTAGATTAAGTGATCACCAAGAACCCTTCTAGTTCTAAATTTATGATCCTAAGTATACAACACTCACAAATGAATCTTAGGGAGTAAAAACAATTTATCCACCTAAAGTAACATTTATCCTTCAGATCAAGGAAAAAATATATTACTAAGTCTATATTTTTCATTTTTATCAAATTTTTTGTGTATACCCTTATTTTTTTTAGAGTCCAGAGCTATCATAACCTATATTATAGGAATATACACAGTGTTCTAAAAATCTTAGTGCAGACAAACTTTTATAGCTTTAGGGAAACTCAAAATCATAGTCATTTCTTACTTAACAAGGGAGAGGTAAATAAACATTTAAAACCTTTTTTATGAAGCAGAAACTTTAAAAATTTTAATCCCAAATAGATCTCTTAAAAAGATTCTTAAAGTTACTTCCAAGCTCCAAAATCATAAATTAAGAAGTTATTATTTCACATCATGAATTTTATTAAAACAAAAATAAATGTTAAAATACACACAATATTACTATAATTAGAGCACAGGTAAACTTATTAAATAAACTTAATTGAATTTTATAAGACTAATTTGTTAGGTATTTTGTAAAAAAGATTTCTCATGTCCTATTTTGGACAAGCCTATTCAAAAGACATTATGTTCCTTCTACATAATGGATACTAATTATTCTTAAGTTATAAAAGTCAAGTTTTTCTCTCTTAGGGTACCATCTAATAAAAAATTATTCTCATAATGTTATGAAAAGTATATTGAGTCTGTGTAGGTCAGAGAATCTGAATTCCAATCCCATTCTGCTATTTACTGCACTCATGACCCTTTGAAAGTCATTCAGTATCTCTGGGTCTATTTCCTCATCTGCAAAATGATGAGATTAAACTAGTTGACCTCTAAGGATCACAGGATTTAGAACTTAAAGAGACCCTAAAAATTATGTTATTTCAAATGACTCCATAATTCAACAAATATCTATTACACTTCTAATATGGGAATTACTGTGTCTAGATTCCAGATATATAGAAAAGAAACAGAAAACCAAACAAAACAAAAAAAAGAAAATGCTTAAAACTTCTAATAGTCAAAATAAAGATTTTTGATTGTCTCCAGTTTCACAATGATCTTCAGAACCTATATTACCAGAAAAAAATTATTTTTGTATAGATGTGAATGCTTACTTGTATTTTCAAAATGAGGCTGTGAAAAAAAAAATATACTGTTTGCAATCTAAGGTTTTCATTTCTTATTCTCCACTCAAATACACACACACAGACACATACACAAAGACATTTGGATAACAGGAAAAGTAAGTTATATATTTATGAAAAAGTCTGATGCCAAAAGCTTGGGAAAAAACTACCTACAGTACTTTGGTTGCAAATAACTCCTTCACACCCAATATTCTGAAAAGTTGCGTTTCCTGTTTGGTTAGCAACTCAAAGTAGATCTGAGTAGTATTTTCAACTATGATTCCACTGATAAAATTTAATACACGCTATGATTAAATCAAATTATAATAAATGCTAAGCTTTGAAAAGCAATTATCAGGTTGGTTTCTGGATTTTTTGGTATGACTGAGGGTAAATCCTTTGCTCAGAAAAACAAAACTTACTAGGTCTATATCCTAAGAGCCAATGACTCACTGTCAAAATCACCATTAAATGATCTGGAAGCAGAGACTGGCACTTTCTATAGCTAATTTATTTGTGGCATTTGTTTATTCAACAAATATATGAATAGATACCATTTGTAAGAAATTGAAAGGTATTTAGAAAGTTATAATGGTGAAAGTCACAGTTACTAGATAAGGGAGTTAAAACTTCTGGTAGAGATGATAAATTAAAAAATATATGATACAGCACAGTTATTTGGAAAGGAAGAGCAAAGCATACAGGGGAAAAACAAAATAAAACAGGCATAGATGGTAGACAAAGATACTAAAAACTAATCTTTAAATCAAAGCTTTCAGTATTATAAAAGAGAAACAATAAATGTGGATTTATTTTCACTCAAAAATTTAAAAACAAGTATACATTAACAACACTTCTCATCATTAAAAAGGATCATTTTATCATAGATTTAGAGTTGGAAGGGAAATCACAAGGCAATTTAGGCAAAGGAACATAGAATCATAGATCTAAAACTAGAAGATACCTCAGTGGACATCTAGTTCAACTTCCTCATTTCACAAATGAGGAGACTGAGACCAAGAGAGAGATTGCCTAAGAATACAAAGGGAGTAAATGGTAAAAGCATGATCTCTGACTCCAAATCCATTCCTCTTTCTGCAGTACATTATATTGTTCATGGGATTTTTAAATTATTACAAATTCTTTGGCAGGGGGTGAGGGTTAGAACAGTAGGGGATGGGTAATCAAATCATATACACTAAGTTACAAATCTGATTATATCCTTTGACTAAGACTTTGGCATCCACAATAGTACTGTCTTATTTTGCTTAATTAGATTAGCAGTATTTATAACCACTCACTTTACTTACTGGATAATATTTCCTTTAAAAGTAATTGGTTTCTGCAACTTTGAACTTATAATCATTGATCATATGTTATGTGCCTTTTAAAAACACATCATTTTTTAAATGCCATATATATATTCAGTTAGCTAGCTAAAAATTATGGTATTGATTCTTAATATGTGCTTACAGTTAGGATTCTTAAGATCTGTTAACAGTTTTGAGTGGAATATTCCCCAATATAACCTTTTAGGGTTAATATTCCCAGTGAAGTCCTCTCAAGGTTAAGAAATATTAAGAAAACCAAACCATTATTCTTAGTTTATTCTTAAAAGTAAGACTTTGCATTCCAAATGAGACTTATAATGCCACCTGTTTTCTCGATAAGGAACTGGAAGGATAGTAGACTGTTTCTAGACCTTGCGTTCCAAGACAAGTTACATTACTTCAATGACATCGTTATAATCCTGAAGATTATTCTCACCATCTGAATGGTGAGGTAATATTTTATGAAAACCTTTCATTCTTGTCTTTGTTTCAGGGGTAGATTTTTGCAAGCTGAATGTAACTCTGGGCAGCTAGGTAGTGCAGTAGATAGAACATTGGCCCTGGAGTCAGGAGTACATGAGTTCAAATCAGGCCTCAGACACTTAATATTTACCTAGCTGTGTGGCCTTGGGCAAACCACTTAACCCCATTTGCCTTGCAAAAACTCAAAAAAAAAAAAAAAAAGAATGTAACTGAAGACTAACCAATGAGTTGACAGAGAGGGATGATAGGAAGGAGGAGGGGATCACCATAGGCCATATAATTTTGCTTGACTGTCAATTTGGGGCATCTCCTTAATCTTCACTACCTTTGTGAGACTTAGAATGTGTCCTTTTCTCAAGAAAAGCCAAAGTAAACTTTTCTTTTTGTTCAGAGGACTCTCTATATTTTTTAAGTGGATTTTTTTTAGGTTTTTTGCAAGGCAAATGGGGTTAAGTGGCTTGCCCAAGACCACACAGCTAGGTAATTATTAAGTGTCTGAGGCCAGATTTGAACTCAGGTACTCCTGACTTCAGGGACAGTGTTCTATCCACTGCGCCACCTAGCCACCCCTTTTAAGTGGATTTTTATCCCACACAATTTCTATTATAATTTAATGAACAAATTTATTTTCATGATTATTTTATGAAATGTTTTTGTTTATAGAGAAAAGTATTATTTCTAATAGTACAGAAGGTGTTAAAAATGAAACTGAACATCACTATCTTGTCTAATAGATTCATAATAGAAAAGTAACATCCGAAGAATCTCAATAGTTGAGGTTAAAGAGAAGAAAGGACGTCTGTTTTCTTAAAGACAATCTTAACCTCATTCAAACACTTTGCATTAAATAATCTTTTCACTTGGTTTCTCAGAAGAAATTTAATAAATATTTTACTTACAAGCTGCAACATGGTCAAGTATCGTTTCCACCACAAATATTTCTGAATCCATGGGCCAAATGCAGTTAAGCCATAATACGAATACATAATCACATGGATAAAAGAATTAAGCTGAGCTCCAAAAAATGCTGTTGAAAACATAAGTAATAATTACATTGTTTAAATGGTTTGTTTAAGTTTTACTATTTCTCAATCTTATATGTTTATATAAGAAACTAAATCAGAACCTCTATCTGGAAATTTGTTGTGTCAGTTTTTTTTATGGGGAAGAAGCAAATTATTTTAAACAAGTTCATTAATGCTTTATTCTTAGGGTATGTCCTGTAACAGTACAAATTCAACTTTATCTCCTAAACCTTCTATGCATATGGTAATTATCAGACTAATGCTAAACAACTATTAAATCACTGTTTCAAATCATCAAAGATTAAATTATCCTCATTATATTTATCTAAAGAAGGAAGGAGCAAAAAACCAGATAGTCTAGAGTAGTAAAAATAATGCTGGACCAGGTCTAAAGAGTAGTAAATAGTGGGGACCTTTATCATACAGATGGAACCTAGTGGGATACTCAATATGTATATGGTAAAAATATCCCTATGAAGAAAGCCCAGAATGGAACACCATTCTTTCCCGAGAAAGAGGTTATTAAATGTTCTCTTAAGTCAAATCTGATGGTCTTTTCCCCAGTCTTAATTATCCTTTTCCCCAAACTTATCTCTTTTCCAAATATTTCTATTTCTGTCAAGAACCCCATTATCCTTCCAGGCATCCAGTTTGTCATATTTGACCACTAATTTTTCTTCTCATTGCCACCCATCTCAAACTGTTCTCCTTCTACCTATATGACTACTCCTCAGTCTCCTTTACTGAGTCATCATTTATATCTTGCCTCTAACTATGGGTATAATAATAATAATAATAATATCTAACATTTTTACAGTCTTTTAAGTATTACAAAAGGTTTTACATACATTCTTTCATTTAATTCTTACAGAAAGGGGTGGCTAGGTGGCGCAGTGGATAGAGCACTGGCCCTGGACTTCAGGAGTACCTGAGTTCAAATCTGGCCTCAGACACTTCATAATTACCTAGTTGTGTGGCCTTGGGAAAGTCACTTAAACCTATTGCCTTGAAAAAAAACCTAAAATAAAATAAATTAATTCTTACAGAAATTTTCTAATGTAGTGCTATTTTTAATTTCCATTTTATAAAAGAAGAATTTAGAGAGTTTCAGTCCCATATCACCAACTGCTTTCTGGAAATTTTGAACAAGATGTACAAAAAAGCATCTTAAACATAACATATCCAAACTAGAACTCATTATCCTTTCCCCCAAACCTCTCTTCCAAATGTCTATTTCCATCAAGGGCACCATTCCAGGGACCTAGTTTGCCATATTTGATGACAAATTTTTCTTCACTGTACATATCCAACCAATTGCCAAGTCTTATCAATTTTACTTCCACAACTTCTATCCTACCCATTTTCTTCTCTTTAATCACACAGGCACCACTCTAGTTGAAGCCCTGATTTACCATTGACTAAATATTGAAGTAGCTTTCAAACTGGTTGCCCTATATTAAGTCTATCCCTTTCCCAATTCATTTTTCACAGAGCTGGCAGAGTGATTTACTTAAAATATAAGTCTATGTCACTGCCTCATTCAATAAACTTTGATGACTCCCTATTACCTATAATATCAAATATAAACTTCTCTGCACAATAACAGAAACTCATCTCAGCAGAATGGTGGTAGCAATATGTGTTAGAAGAATCTAGAATGTTCTTCATACTTAATCTTGAATATTAGATATTATTTGAGAAGATAATACTAAAATTTTCCTCCTAATAAGAAGCGTTAATTTGATAACAGACAAAATATATGATTCCCAGCTATTTTAAATAAAATGGTCTAATTTTCTAAGGGAGATGGAATTGTTTCTCAAATACTGTTGAGGAATTTTTCTTTTCTGTTTTGCTGCATCTTCATCTTCATCATCATCTTCACCCCCCCTTTCCTCACCCTCCTCCTCTTCCCCTTCTTTCTCCTCCTCCTTTTCTTCTGTTTCTTCTGCTTCTGCTTCTATTTCTTCTGTTTCTTCTCCTCATTCTTCTGGATTAGACACTCTGATTTCATTGATATAAAGAATTCTCAGGAGGAAACTTTCTCTACCTTTTCAGATTTGCACCTGCCCTATAATAGTAACATATAACAATTTAAAAAATTGTCTGGGAGCACCGAAAAGTCACGGGTTTGCCTAGGGTCACACAGTCAGTATGTAACAGAGGTTTCTTAAACTCAGTTTTTCCTCATTCCAATATTATCTGTCTATTAAACATTACACATTCCCTCACATTTTATTTTGGAGTGAGATAATAAAAGTATAATATTTAATCAAAATGTGAATTTATAAAATGTATAAGACCTCCATCAAGATTAAAATATCAGTAAATAGATAAATATCTAAGTAGACAGACTTAGTAGTGTTCCATTTTAATACCACTAGGTATAAAATTGCCAGAGCAGACTATTTTAGCCACAAAGAAGTTTTATAAATATTCCTTGGCTTCTCCTTAATAAATACTTGAAATTAAAATGTAGAAATAATCTAAAGCAACTAATTTAGGGGTTGAAATTCTCAATTCCATGTAAAATATTTCGTGTCTACCTAGCTGTGTGGCCTTGGGCAAGCCACTTAACCCCATTTGCCTTGCAAAAACCTAAACAAAAAAAAATTTTGTGTCATGACATTTTGATGTTAACATAGAAAAAAATTTGTTCAATAATATTCATGGCCATATCTTAAATTCTAAGGAATAAAGCTAATATAAAAATGTTTGCTTGTTTAAATGGAATCCTGCATTTACTTTAAATAAAACTTTTCAAAAGTAAAATTCATATATGAATCACCATTCTCTCACTAATTATAATAGTATAACAAAAAAAGTAGAAATAACTACACTATTTACCTTATCCTTTTATATCCTGAAAACTATGTTGCTTCACATCTACACATCATCATGCAAGCCAAGAGAGGCTTAAAGGTTGCAGTCTGTTACAATTCCAGATGGTCTGGTCTTTCTTGGAAATATTCTCAATCCATCTGATCCTCAGAAGACTAGAGCAGTTTTGGGGGTCAAATTAAAAGTTCAAAAGTTCTTTAGCATTGATATATGTCTTAACATCTATATAATGTCTTGATTCTACCCATTCTACCTTAAGAAAAGATATGAACCCACACACCTGACCTGGGAGACTTCAGACTAAATATATATATTTATATCTTGGTATTCTTTGAGACTGATATACTAAAAAGGCAGTAGAACAGAAGGTAATGAATGGATCTATAGACTTATCTTGCTTGGTCTATATAATGGGATATAAACTTCCAAAGTTAGAAAAAGGGAACATATCAAGCAGTTCTCTACCATGTGATTTTTCTCTTGAGTGTTGAACTGGTCATAGATACAGCTCTATTCACTTATGTACATTCTTTGAAAAAGGAAGATAACTGACATAACTATAAGTTGATAAGTGTCACACTCAGACAGACCACCAATTCTCTATTACTTTCCTTCAGAAAGTAATACTATGCAAAATTCATATAGTTCATGCAAATATATTAATTTCCTCAGCTCACTGAAAATTCTTAAAATGTTCACCTTGTCCTCCTGCCACCCACTTAATGCCGATCCACCACAATGTAAACATAGTACAGTGATGATACACATGAAGGAAAGATACTTGGTTGTTTTTCTTCCTCAGTATAAAGAAGACTGTATCCAAATATTCAATTCCTTTCGACACAAAATACCACCACAGAGCACCAGCTATCTGCAAAAGGAGGAAAATAAATAAGTTGTTAAGCACAAAACACCTTGGTGTAGTTATACTAATTCCAAATAATTATATGATTTTTGTACAATATGTTACATGATATTGATTCTCTAAATATTATACAAAATACAAAAGTTTATTTCCCCAAAAAGATTTGCTGCCAAAATATTTACAGCATGATACAAGCAAGGATTAATAGCAAGGTCTAAAACTGAATGAACACAATGTTCAAAGAACATTTTATTCTGCCAGATATCTGTAATACATGCTAAATATCTGAATAGAAAACAATGCAATTTTTTCAAGCTCTTTGGCCATACTTTTTTAATGATTACTATAGAAATTTATCTCAAATTACTATAGAAATGTAAATCTTAACTTTCTTTAAAAATATGTATTAGATACATTTGCTTAGCATATATCATAATATACATGTACTTTATCATAATATAGATACTAAATCATATTAATGTAAATATAATAGAATAAAATATATCATAATATAGATTCTTTAGATACATATACTTTAACATAGTACATGATCTCTTTTTAAAAATTTTTCAGCAATTAAGGATCTAATGGAAATACTTTGTATAAATTGAAACTCAAGGCAGCAGTACACTAAGTACATATAGTTTTATTTAACATACTTTATATACATTAATTTATTTGATTCTTACTGAAATAAAAATATAAGTATTAACCTCATTTTGTACATAAAGTGATTACCAGCTAATAAACATCTGAATTAGGATTGAAACCTAGGACTTTTGAGACCAATTCCCATGCTTTTTTAAAAAATATAGCTGCTACCAAAAGGTTGCTGTATATAATTCTCTGATAATTAGATAGGTCTATGATTTCATTGATCTTCTTATTTCCTCTAAACACATATTCTTTTGGGGGGGGGGGTTCTGCAAGGCAATAGGGTTAAGTGGCTTGCCCAAAGCCACACAGCTAGGTAATTATTAAGTGTCTGAGGCTGGATTTGAACTCAGGTAGTCCTGACTCCAGGGCCAGTGTTCTATCCACTGCGCCACCGAGTCACCCCTAAACATATATTTTAACATTTATAACAGATTCTCCAATAAATCTACCTAAGAAGATCAGTCAATATTCCAGAGATCTCCCTCAGAGCCCTAAATTTGTATGGACACCAATTAAAAAGCTCAGCTTTTTTTTTTTACTCACTCTGTGCCCCAAATCTCCCCCCCACCCCAGTCTTACATTCTTCTGATGTTTTCTTTTCTCTACAATCTTCTTTTGTAATATATTTCAGTCTGCTCAGGAGCACAGTGTTCCTCCATTGCCTTTCAGTAATCCTCTAACATAATTCTTCAGAGACTATTATATTCTATGACTTGGTGCTATTTTATGAATAGCACTATGGGAATTTAAATGTTAAAAACTATGAATCTTGGTTTCAAGAAGAATCTTTGAATCATTGAAATGACAACATAATTTCCTAAGGGTTATTCAGTCCATTCTCCATTACCTTTTCTGTTTAAGGGAAAGTGTTTGATCGATTAGAATTATCACCACAGACAACCCATGTTTTTGCACAGGACTTCCTTCTTGGATGTGCTTTTTAATGAGAATTCAAAGCCATAATCTCAAATAAGTTTTTTCTCAGAAATGTGACATTTAACTAGTTTCTCCCTATTCTTCCTTTTCTAGACACAAATTTTGAGCTTTATTCTCTCAAGTTCTTTGTGATAGTCGTATTAGTTATATAAGTTCTCTTGCATATTTTCTGATTTCTCTAAAAAAAAGAATGCTGATCTAATTAATCTACCACACTACACTACCCCCCACATGCCACACACATAGTTTTTCTTTTTACCTGATTTGTAATCAGGGCTATTCTCTAAATGAAACATTGCCATGTAATTTGCATTTATAGCGTTTTCCACCTATATAAATACTCAGTTGCATAGTGAGATGAACTTTACCACAGTGATTACATTTATAGGGTATTTCCCTCTCTGTAGTCTATAGATGAATATAAAAACTTATAGATGCATAAAAAACTATTGATACATTTTAAAAATTTGTTGATAATCTGAGTTTTATTTCATATT